>NC_056735.1:650158727-650191544 GCF_019279795.1 Protopterus annectens | reverse complement strand
ATTTCATCATTAATAGATTTCATGACTTTAGGCATTACAGTAGATTTTCGCCAAAGTATAGCAGTTCCTATCCTGTTTTTGTTAAAAGAAGCAGATGATGACATTTCATAACCTACACTATTTAAATATTGCATTTCTTTATCTATCAAACGAGTTTCTTGCAAGAATATAATGGCTCCTCTATTTACTTTTAGATATCTCATTAATGACTTCTTTTTGTTGCCATTATTTAATCCATTTACATTAATAGATAATAGATTAAAACTATCCATATTGTGTATTTAATAAGATTTATTTTAAAAGATAATATGACATATTTATTCACCATATTAATTTAATTATATGTAAGAATCTAACACATTCCTCCAACACTATCTTAACATTACACATTTTTTGAATTCTTCCTTTCTATAAACTAAACTACTAAAACTCATAAATGACAAAAACAAACACAAGTCTATGACTATAACTGCATATATTGCTAATAAAACACAATCTACCATGGATAGCAAAGTCCCTACTTTGCCTTTCAAATAGACCAACTACTCTACTATCGCTCTACCTAGAAACACCTAAAAATTCATGAAACAACTAACCAAAAGCTACCATGACTTACAAATAATTAATATATTATATACATAGGTAAAAAATAATAAGATACTATTAATTAAGTTATATATTTTGCCATTTAAAACTATTCCCTCATTACGACATAAAAGTTTAATAATCCTCTTCTATTAATCGCAAATATTAAATAATCCATGAAATACTATATTATATCCATTTTATGTAATAGTAGTATAAATTGTCCATTAAATATTCCTAAATTATTCCCTCATTCAACATGATTATAACTAGATATCTAAATAACTATAACAGAGCAGGACCTTAAAAGATAAAGAGAGCTGTAAACTTACAGGTGACAGGTAATCTTATCATACTAAACTATTATACAAAAGAGAAATCAATGCACATATCATGCTAAAAGACACATGCATATTTTATAGATCTAATAAAAGCTCTGAATTAATTTTTAAAGTTCAAGTGTCTGTATCTCAAAATTGGGTTGGGTAGCACTCTTAACACGAAAATATTGAAATATTTAAAAAAAATCCTTTAGCTGATTAAACTACTTCATAAAAATACATACATTACTAAATTGACAACAATCTCTTGCTATTTCTATGGAGTCAAATATATTTGCAGTCTATATTGTATTCAAAAGTTACAATGTGTTCAATTCAAATCCCAATCTCCCTTCAAACATATTCAAACATATTGAAAAATCGACTTTATTTTCTTTGAAATGGATGCACTGATTCAGCAGTAAAGCACTCAAATTTCAGCTTTGACTTATGAAATAAGTTATGTCAGGTAGTCTTAATAAATATAATAAGATACACAATACAAAAAGCTTCAAAGTTCACATGAACAATTTTCAAATTTCATCTGTCAGATGACTTTTAAATATTTTTGTATGATTTTTTTATGTAAATTATATGAGAATTTGTACATTTACATTTCTGCCTTATGCAGGTATATTCAATAGTCATCTTTCTTAAAAGCAGTTTATTTAAATATTTTTCTGTCTTATTTTCCCACTAGTATTCTACCTTATTCTATATATCTTGTATACCCCAAATATTTATTATAATCAAAGCATAAACAGTTGTCACCACATCCCCTCTATATTTATGACCACCCCATTTTAGGGAAAGTACAAAGCCCTATAATAAGGCTCTGCTAAGGCATACTATCAGTGATTGAATCATATAGGTTTCTCCCAGTATTTAAACACTGTGTGCTTAAATGTAGTCAGAATATGTAAAAGGGAAGATCAAACACAGCTCTTGGCCTCATTCCTTTTTCCCCATTCAGTTCAACCAAAGTGTGACACTTTTCTTACCTCATTTCCCTTACAGTCTTGCTGGGGAAAGTTTTGGAGTTTACATTTCAACTTTACACTAACATTGTCATTATGTCATTTGACTCCATTTTGTGAAAATATTCACTTCCACTACAACATACTTTTTATTATCACCAGCTTTCTCCATTTTTATGTTATCTTGTTGCTATTAGAAACCTTAATCAGATACTTAGTCTGCCAGTTTTAAATCTTTTCTATATTATCATATGCCAAAGTATTGTACGTAGGGATTTTTCCTTTTTATGGGACTATATTTGGCATATACTACGGTAAACAAAATACACTCAAGCAGGTTTATTATACAGAAAGAGATATAGCTCTCTTGGATTTGCAGATTATATTACTACAAAAAGTCCCACGTAAGCTGAACTCCTCTGCAAAATGGAAACTTTTCACCTGGACATGCATCATAGGCTTTTCCTAACACCCAATATCCTAGGTAATCTCTCAAGGGAGAGTAACACTCTGTACTGCAGTATAACTCCTTTCTGGCCTCATTTCATATGGATTGGTGTGTGTGTGTGTGTGTGTGTGTGTGTGTGTGTGTGTGTGTGTGTGTGTGTGTGTGTGTGTGTGTGTGTTCATAAATTCTGGTAGGATTTTTTGACTCAGGTGGCGGCAGCTATGTTAGAGATTCAGGAAAGAAAACAAACATGGTGGTTTATGGATTTCACCTCATTTCCAGAATCCAGCCATGTCAACTATTCTTTTACTAGCAGTGAGGAAAGCCATTACTCAGCATTTGAAAGACACTTCCCATTCATCAAATAGAGAGTGCTGGCATATATTTCAATAAATTTGCCAATGTAACTGTCAGGTTGCCCTGCAAAAGGATAAGGAATATTCTTTCCTTATGAGATGGTCCTTATGTAGAACAATCCTAAATATGAGGAAACATTTCATGCAGCTGAATATTTAACATAAAAGGTTCTGTGACAACAGTTAAGTAGACCTAAGGATTTTTAACATTCCCTCACACTTGCTTACACTATATCACATAAATCTCTCTGTAATTCTAGGTTGGATGAGCATTTTTTGCTGTTTCTGTCTCTATTCTATCTCTATTTTATTGTTTACATTACTTTACATATTTATTGTTGGTGCCAATAGTTAACCAATGGTTTTACAACTTAAATAGCTAATCAAATAAGAGATTTTAGTGTTGATACTAAAGATAGTGAATGTAATATAGGATTAGCAAACCATTACTTATTAATAAGAATAGACTTTTCTTTTTTATAATGCCTGTATTCATCACTTCTTGATATGTATATGATATGTATATGCACCACACTTCTAAAGACTGAGTTGTGAGAAAAAGATGGATTTGTTTCATGTATAAAAATTGCCTTGCATTAACTTAAAAGTACAATAATAAGAAACAAACAACAAACAAACAAACACAAAGCATAAAATAATATAGTTCAAACTAACTTTAGATAAAACATGGGGACAATTTTATTCAGAAGGAAACAAATGTGGGCTATATTTTTTTTATTTATTTTTTTATTTTTAAAGGGAAGTACAGTTTCTTACAAATGTATTTGCCAAGCATATTAAATTAAATACAGCTGCTAGGACAATAACTTGTACCTAACAGGCATATAACTGCTCATTAAATAACCATTTGAAAAAAAAGTTAACTGTAGGTGTTTGAGAAACCTGCATAAAAAGGAAAGTAAACTAAGAAAATAAAGGTGCTAGCTGATTAAAACATAAGTCTGGAAATATATTTCACAAAACAAACCAATAATGCAGATAATCTGAGTCTATATCATAAAAGGTTCATTACTGCAAACATTTGTTCATCGAACCTTAAACAGCAAACTTTCACAGAAGTGAACATTCAGTTCAATTAATTGCTTTTCCAGGGAAAGTAACAACTTGCCCAGCATACGAAATTTGCCCTTTTCCCAACTGTAGTGTGATCTTGGAGATGGTATATATAGTTACAGGGGTGTGGGGTGCACATCTCCCCCACCTGGGTGGATTTAAAATACTGTGCTTTTTGTGATGGTCTGAATGCTGGGCAAGTCATTACTTTCTCTAGGAATGTAATTCATTGAACTGAACAATTGCAGAAGTGAACGTTCGCTGTTTAAGGTGCAATGAACAAAGGTTTGAGGTAATGAACATTCAATAATATGATATAGACCCGATAATCTACCTAATTCTGGAAATAATGCACAAATAAAATATAGATTATTGTGGCTTTCTTAATCCACCTCATTATGTACTATATTTGTAATCAATGAAACCCACACTCATTGCCATTCAAAATTAGTGTGATTTTAAACACTTTCCCAACAGTAAGTTTTTAGGATTACTCAGTCTGGTGAATTAGATTTTTTCTCAGTATCATCCAGGTAATAAAATATGTTCACTTATACTATCCAAAGTTGTTAAGTAAACCATACTCATTGTAGATAAATATTATATTTTCTTTTACTCACTCTCTGTGTCTATATTTTTGTCCCTCTACCTGATATCTTAAAGGTACATTGAAAATGAGTGGTGTGTAATGTAATGCTTAAATGCTTGAGAAACTAAGTCAGTTTTATGATCTTTCTCCATCATGACAGGAATGACACTCTCTTATCAGAAAATAAACACTGGTCATGACATAAAAGCACAGAAATACTGTCAACAAAAAACAACTGTGTTCCCTCATCTTTTCCTTCTTGTGACTTAACAAGTATGGTTTCCCCATTTTCTGCTGACTGTCAGACTCTGCCATCGATCTCCCTTTGGGTGACAGCCAGTTTTGGAGCTTTCCTGCAAACATCGATTTGATTTTTTTTGTCCCTGGTGGATGACATAGGCAACCGTGTTACCATATGAGTATCCTACATTCTCCCCATGGTATGTGTTTGCTCCAACATGCACACACACACACACACACACACACACACACACACACACACACACACACACACACACACACACACACACTCACAAATCCTCTGAGACTGGTTTAGGATCACAAAGTTTACATGCCCTAGCTCCACAGCCATTGCAAATATCTAAGCTTCTGCTTGCATGGGAGAAATTGGCTAACTAAAACCGCCATCTCCTTACCCCATGATGGGTGATAACCTACTCATTTGCATCCTCCTCTGTCCTGCTTTTTCAGTGCCTGAGACACAAGTTGATCTCGGGTTGTCTGTATCATGGTATTCAAATTTCGTGCATGTGAAAGATGAAGATGTAAACAACAGTCACACAAACACAGAAGACAAATATGTAAACAGGTTGCACAGATGCAACAGGTGTGTTTGAATGGATGCAAAGGGTGTTCTTAAAAAAGAAAGGTTTATACAAAATAAAATAATGCTGATACTTCCTCTATGGATTCTAGATGCACTTACTACATGAAGTTTGAATTTGAACTGGATAAGTGTTTCCACTACTGTCACAAAGACCCGGCATTATGTTCCTTGTCATAGCCATTCATTTTCATCAAATTTTCAATTTATTTCTCATGTCATTTCTATGTACTAGTAATTTGTTTTGCCTGCATGTTTAGATTTGATATAGCCAGGCCTATATCTTTTAATAGCCTGTTCCTTGTTTTGGTATTCATTACACCACAAATTACTGTTTATCTAACCATACAGGTAACCAAATTTACAGATTTTGTTTTTATTTTCATTTCAGTCATATGCATCTATAGTCTCTGTAGGAACTTGGCACTTTGTTAAGAGCAAATAGTAAATACATGGTAAATTCTTCTTGGGCTCACTATATAGTTTCTAAATGGTAGACATTTTACATGATGTCACTGACAGGAATGTATGCTTGTTGATCATGTGTATTTCATGGGCCTGATACACATTTGACTTGACCTGACTGTCCTGCCATTTTTCAGTTTTGTAATCACATACCAGCATGTTTTATCCTGGTGAAAACCTGTATGCAGTCCGTTGTTCATATCTTGAAAGTGTCAGGCACTGTCTTGCAAACATCTGAGTTCAGTAGGGCTAATCATGATTTCTGGTTCAGTAGCATACAGTACTGGTGTTTCATCAGTGAGCATACATATTACATCTTGCATGCCATCAAAAGTATTTTTCTTGAGGTGCAAGGGTTTGCTTTCATGATGGAGATTTAATGGCTTTGTTGAAGGTGTGAATAAATGCTTCAGACAAGTCTTCATAACTGGATGATAATGGGCAGATATGAAAAGTAAAATAAAGGTTTTCAGCAGGATAAAACCTTTATTTCTAAAACAAAAAGGGTTTACTCCCTCACCAACTCATTAAAGCAGATATAAAGTGCTGATGCCAAACAAGAAGTAAAATTCTCTTTGTGATGTCTGGTTAATAATAAAACACACACCACGTTCCCACATTTGTAGAATTTAATAAAAGTAGCAGCAGCAAAGCTTTTAAGACACGGGCTCTTTTTCAGTGCATAAAACACATCATGAAAACAAACTTATTTAAAGAGCCAGCCAATAATTACACAGCATAAAACATGTGACTAAATTAAAGCAATATTAAAAACAATTCATCTATATTATCAAATCTATACAGAATATTAACAAAATAACATCATACATAATGTTGTAAAAACTGTTGTAAGACATGTTTACAAGCCATCAAATAACTTCTTGCTTGGCTCTCAAAACAGGTTTAATAGTATTAGCTGATTTCAAACCAGGTAAGGTATCAGACCTAAAGTAGTTTATCCATTTATATTCTGCCAACTCTGTGGCATTTACGATATCTCTGCAAAGCAAATTTAAAGATATATTTTGCAAAATTCTAAACTTGAACTTATGTTGTGTCCCTTTTGCTAGTATGTGGTTAAGGTATCAGACCTAAAGTAGTTTATCCATTTATATTCAGCCAACTCTGTGGCATTTACAATATCTCTGCAAAGCAAATTTAAAGATATATTTTGCAAAATTCTAAACTTGAACTTATGTTGTGTCCCTTTTACTAGTATGTGGTTAAATAGGGCATTAGTTTCCACACCCCTATAAATGTCAGAAAGATGAGCTCCACTTACTCAGCAGAAAAAGCAGATATCTGGAATAGAATACAGCTTTGAATGACATAGACAGCAGAACCCAAGAAAATGAACATACCATTGGATTTTTATTAAAGCCGAACACTCTTCTTCAATCAAAAGTGGATGATCTTGAAAATAGATCATGAAGAAACAACATAAGAATATTTGGCTTACCTGATAACATGGAAGGTACTGATATGGTGAAATTCCTCTCTTCTTGGATTCCTAAAATTTTGGAACTTCCAGAGGCTTATTCATATGCAATCTAAAGAGCACACAAATCCTTGGTAACAGCTAAAAATAACAAAACTAGTTTTACTAAATCTGTCTTTATGAAATTTCTTTCTTCCCATGACAAAGAGATGGTTTTAAAGATAGCTTGGGCAAAATCACCATTCAAAATAAAGGATAAAGTTATTAGATTTGACAATGATTATTCTCCAGCTGTGATTTCTAAAAGAAATATATTTCTGCCTTTACTTAAAGAACGTAAGAAAAATCAAATAAAAACACATTTGTTATTCCCTGCAAAGCTAAAAATCTTTCATCAAGGTGGATAAAAAATATTTGAAGAGCTAGACTCTGCCATCTCATTCATTAAAAATAACAAAATAATAGAAAAAATAGAAGACTTGGAATGGGCAAATACTAGCCTTAAGAGAATTGCTGACAACAACTCTTAGAAGACCTTTGATCCTAAAAAGAAGCTTAAGAAAAGACTTACTTTCAACTATTCAAAAGTAATAGATACAAGGAATGAAATATCATAAAATCTATTAACTGAATCTTCTTGCTTTCAGTTACTCTGACCCTATAAGTCAAGAAAAGGAAACCGGATGTCCAGGTGAGCCTTTTTATTTAATTACTATATTGTTAGTTGTGTTATTTCTTTTTTCTCATTGAGTTACGCTTAACGATGATTGTGGTGTTATACAATAATATATTCTTTCTATTAATCTGGAGTAATATACTTTGACAATATGCTTCTTGTTATTTTTTGCTTTAAGTGTATTTCATTTATAACTTGTTGCAATATATGAATATGCTGTTACTGTCGGTTTGGTCAACTGAGTAACTATAGCAGTAGCTATATCTAAATGTCTCTCTGAGTGGCTATAGATGGCTCACCTGAAATGAACAAAAACTACTTTGTATTAGTTTTGGTTACGTTAAGATCTAGGCTGTAGTTGCTTGGAAGTTGTAAGATCCACAAAAGTGTATTACTGTGTTTTCGGTGCATAATTTTTTATATGGTGACTTGTAGATGTAATATAGAGGCATGTGATCTCTCTCTTTGTGTTAATCTTGGTAAGCTCTCTCTTATAAAATGGGTATTTTATGATCGTTTTGATTAAGGGCTAGTATTGTGGCTCGATGTTGTTGTGTGGGGCTGTTAGGGCTTGAAAAGAATGTAGTTTCATAATGTTACAGTCAGAGCCCCTGTCTTTCAAAAGCTGTTAACTTCTGAAATGCCATTGTTCCTTGAGATGAGTTCACTTTGATATGCGGACTTGCCAAACAGTGGGAGACTCGGATGTGTCTATGAGATGCTATTTTTACAAATTGGAGGGATTTGTTGGTCCGAAGTTGTTTGTGTGAGTATTTTGATGTTACGAATGGTGTGCTGGTTGGCTAGTATTGGATTGTGTTTTATTGCGGTGGTTTTAAGATTTGACGGATAGCAGATGATTTCTAATGCTTCACAATTGCACTTGTGAGCTGCTGGCAATGTCTTGTGCCAAACAAGTTATCTATTTTTCATGAAAACAAGCTGTCAGTTTCCTGCTAGAATCTGTTATACCTGCCTTTTGAAAATTAGCTCAAGGAACTTATTATTGTTTCCTATGGCCCCAATGTACATGAAGCATTCATGACTATCCAAGCGATGTCTCAGTTTGACATTTGACCCTGGTCTTCAAGAAATTACATTGCTTCAGAATGTTGAAACAATATGCAGAAATATCACTTGATTTACTGTCCAAGGAAAGGTTTTGACATTCAGAATAAAACTCAGAAGGAAGGCTAGTGTTATCCAGGGTATTAGGGACCCACATTCTCTTCAAATAGTCAGTAAGGCTATTCAAGTTAATACTGCCATCAAATCTTTATTTCAATGCATTTAGCTGATCCCCGAATATGATGTGGTATTTAAAGAGAAGTTGCAGTGTTTTACTTGGAAAGTACATCTTTTCAAACTTTTGAAGGAGCTTAGATTTAGGCTAAGGGCTAATGACACCAGAAAGGAAAGCTCTACAACTATTAAATCTACGAAAGCCAGATAAGCTCCAGTCTCTGATAGTTTTAATGTTGAGTTATTTGCCATTTTACAGGAAATTTTTTTGTTATGGCTGGAGTATATTTGTATTGCTTTCTAATCTCCCTTCTCTATAAATCTTTCATCTTTAACTGATTTACTGTACAATGTAGTCACCAATTCCAAGGTGATTTACATCACTTAGTGACTATAATTTTCCAGATATTTTTAACTCATTGAAGTATGTTTTCCTTGGGGATTAGACAAATCATTTAACATTTAATAGCAAAGGACTGCATAAATAATGCACACCAATACGGAGTAGAACTAGAAGCAGTAAGTGCTTGCTGTAAAGCTACAGAAATATACTGACTGCTTCTGCATAATAACTTCCTCGCCTCATAATATAATTGAGGTGTGTCTTTAGTCAGCTTTTTTCTTTTGATACGAGGCACTATGACTTATTTTGCCAGCATGTTTTCTTATGTGCTGTTTCTAAAGAAGTCATAGATTATATCCCAAGTCCCAAGTCATAGATTATATCCAATTTATTATAGAGAGTTATATTAAGATAAGCAGGTCTGTATTTTTTGATCATCTTAATGTATTTTGTTTTTCTGAATATTTTATTGTACAGAAGTGAAATTAAAAGGTACTAGTTGTTTTCACATAAATAATGAGATGGTTTAGTATCTCATATCAGTTCAGCTATTAGACTAGTTCAATCTAAAGCAATAATGTGAAAATGTGAAATACTTTGTATCAACTAAACTAGGTAAATGGTTAGAGCTTACAGGAGAAGCAAAAACAGACACACACACACACACACACACACACACACACACACACACACACACACACACACACACACACATACATACACACACACAGACACACATCATTCAACCACTTGAGTATCTAATATTTATTGATCATGGCTCAGAATAATCAAAAAGTGACAATGTGCCTAGAAAATATACATAAAATGCAAACACCATATTACAGTATGAGAAATCAGATTGCCATATGGTTGAATGGTAGAATCTAGAGTTGTAGTAAGACGGAGATCATCATGAATATGGAATTTGAATACTGCAAGGGTCTGTCCTGTGGGCAGAATTCTTCAAAGTATTCATCATACACACATTTGAGGGAGCAGAAAATAATACCCACTTTGTTGATAACCCAAAGATAGGTGTAACAGGGAAGATCGGGGAAGAATCTAAGGAAATAGTTGAAATGGCTGCATAAATGATTCAACAGCTGAAATTTGGAGTGTGTTGCAGACAAATGCAAAATAATGAACCTGGGTGACAGCATCACTGTTGGAAAGTATCAACTGTGTGGGGTAGAATCAATATCAACATAGCTGGCAAAGGATTTATTGATGTTGATCTTACTAGGACTTGACTAGCAAGTAGTAAGTGATAGGATAGTGGCAGCAGTTAACAAAATACATGAGGGTATACTCAGGAAATAACTTCACAGGTAGTTAATAGGCTTTTAGGCCAGATCAATGAGAAGCCTAGCTCAAATTGCAAGTTGTCTCCAATTAATCATCTTTAAGTGACTTGTTCAAGTCACATGGCAGGCAAATGAGGGCTGAGGGGGTTCAGTCACCATATCATAGGAAATACAGTTCACTGTCTTAACAGTCTGCACCAAATAAATGAATTCAGGATAATTCATTAAAAGAATGGATTTACAAAATCCAGGAACACAGTTACCTGTCCCAATAGAAAAAAAAACTTGCTGATTTACTAGGGTAAGAGGCCCAATTAAGAATTTCATCATTATTAAAGGTAGAAATTAGATAAATAGTTATCACGTTTCAAATATGAATGGATGTACAGCTACATAGGTAGTATTAGTTTGCTTGATGAAACATTTCACTTTCTTTAATACTACTATCTTCTTTGAAATCACTTCATGAACAGGCATACTATTTATGTAGAATAGATTATACTTTATGGGAAATTGAGAATAAATACATTTGAGAGACATTAGCAGCTACAGTAATAGGATTACACATTTTAGACACACTAGGATCTGCAACATAGTACCATACGCTTTTATGATAATGACTACATTATTAGCTTAATAAGCAATATTTGCTGAGCCTTTAGTCAAAGTTAATATTAGGTTTAAGATGCTTTTTCAAGTAATATACAAAATGGATAGAGAGATTATTTTCCTAGCCAATAAGACATTAGCTAATCATAGGTGGGAACATTTTGAAACTCACCTAAACAAATTTTTTTCTAACTAGAAATGTGTATAAAATGTC
The DNA here is from genome assembly GCF_019279795.1 of Protopterus annectens. Classification (NCBI taxonomy): domain Eukaryota; kingdom Metazoa; phylum Chordata; order Ceratodontiformes; family Protopteridae; genus Protopterus; species Protopterus annectens. The sequence continues at coordinate 650,180,060 of NC_056735.1, read as the reverse complement.
TACAGTTACCTTTATTTATTATTTGTTACTCCAGATTAATAAACCATAGTGTTCTGATTAATTTGTAATGTTGATAAAAATGTTAAAGTCAGCTAATATTCCTATACTAACATTGGAATGAAGAAAGAACTAAGCAATGAATAAAGACAGAAACATGGAATTAAAGACTTTACATCTGCTTTCCTGCAGTACTTGACAACTATAGTAATAAATGGAGAAACTTCAATTGGAATTACTCAGAAACCTTTGGGACTATGAATTTAAAGATACATAGGTTGATAAGTTATTTTAATTTTGAAGATTATTTAAATTCATGTCTTTGCATTCTAAAATGGTAAATTGTTATAATTATTTATTCTTTACATTATCTAGAAGATATATGACAGTTTTACTTTTTATTAATTTTTTTCTCAATTACTTTAGGTTAAATATAATTTAGAAAGAATAGAAATGCTGTGTAATGTCATATATTTCAATAATTTGAAATTAATTACAAATGCAATACAAATAAATAATATATAGCAAAAGATAGTTAACGTTATAAATATGTTTAGTCTAAAAGAATGTTTATATGTTATTGTTTAAAATATTTTTGCTATGTGGTTAGTAATTAATCAGATTTCCTAGAAAATATTATTCACATTGATAACTAGTGTTTTTTAAGTATAACAAAGGTATTAGTAATTGTTTTATCGTTACACATAAAAACTAAGATAAGAAGATAAACTATTCTGTGTTTAAAGAATAACTTCATTTATTAAAACAGCTGGTTAGATGTTGTTACTAGTTTGAGGATTAATTTAGGTGATAATATGTCACCTAAATTGGGAGTTTTAAACTCCAAAAGGGACTGGATTGTAAATATTGTTTTAAAGTTTGGTTATAACAAAAGTTTTTCAATTGTTTTATTAATGTTCACCATTAGTATGAATAGAAAATCTATCAAAAACTATCTGATTAATGATTTTGTTCCAAACAAATGGAAAATATCATATAGTATTCCTATTAGTTATTATAATTATATAACTCCATGGCCAGTATCTTTCACATATATCATATTTTAAGATGTCAGTAATAAAAGGTATATAAATCAACATCAGTGGTTTGAATAATCCAAATGAGAGGAAATCTATTTAAATACCTTAAGTTACATAAATCACAACTAATATTTCTACAAGAAACCCACTTATTACCTATAGACATATTTAAACTTACTAATAAATTATATTCTGTCTTAGTTCAGAACACTCTCAAAAGAAAAGAGGAGTGGCTATTATTTGGAATGATTTAATACCCTTGCCTAAAATAATTGACGTTTACAAGGATAATAAAGGAATGTTTTGCACTATAATTATAGAATTAAATATAAAATGTATTCATTAGTTAATATTTACTGGATTCCAGGTATAGGAACTAATACAGTTAGACAACATTTGGACCAAATTGTTCATTTTATAAAAGGAAGCATAGTACTAGCAGGAGATTTTAACTGTATTCTTGATTCTAATAACTCTACTAATAAAGGTAAAATGAAAATATCAGCTTCTGCAAAAAAGTTAAAGGATTTCATTGATCTACTCTTACTAAAAGACATTAATAATTTTTCTGACCCAAATTCGTTATTTTATACCTTTTATTCTAATAGATATAACCCACACTCTAGAATAGACAAGAGTTTTGGTTTCTAAAGATTTAACAGAATCCCTAATCAAAACAAAAATAATACTGTGTCATCTTTCTGACCATAACTCTATAACTTCTGAAATACTTATTAATAACTATGGCCTTCAAATCAAAAGAATACCTGCATATATTACAAAGTTAGAAGAATTTAAAGAATTTATATAATCAGAAATGCAAAACTTTATAGACCTTAATAGTACCAATAACATATCATAAATATATATTCGGGATGCTTTAAAAGCATATCCATATGGGAAAATTATAAGTTGGTATCAAAATAAAAGGAAATTATGGGACAAAGTCTTAGTGATATACAACTTAAACTAGATACTTTAAAGCTTAATTATAACAAAGGAAAAGATACAACTGACAAAAAGAAATAAATTATTTAAAAAGAAAATATTTAGAAATTCTAAATCACAAAACAAAAATAATTTTTGAAAAGTTTAAACTAATAAACTTCATAACAAACCTAAGTCATTAAAGTTGCCAGCAAACAAAACTAAAAGACTAAACAAAATTAACCACATCAATGAAATATATTCACCTCAAAAAAAGAAGATGGTCTCAAACTTGCATAACATTCTATCATTGAATTTAAGGAGTTTTTTTTAAATATTAATCAAAACTGTAATACTATTGATCCAAAGGAAGATATTAGAGCTTTTTTAATAAATATACCTACAAAAGATTATCTATAGAACAAAAATTACTATTGACAAACCTATATTTCTTAAAGACATTCAGACAGAAATTAAAAAAATAAAACCTAGGTAATGGTATAATCCAGGTAATGATGGCATTATACCAGAAATATATAAACTATTACCTAATATGGGCTAGGCTTGTAAATGCCCTCGGGCAGATAGCCTAGTATGAACCTATAATAAAGCTCTATATTTACTACATGAGGTTTTCAATATCTCAAAAAATTTAACAAAATCCCACCCTCTTGGAAATATACTTTCATTTTTCCCATACTTGAATATAATAAAGACCCCCGCCAAAGGCTCTTCATATTGACCCATGTCCTTACTTAATATAGAATACAAAATGTTCATGTCCATATTTGCAGACAGATTAAAATATATTTTACCAAATTTGATAGATAGGTTAGGTACATCAAACTGGATTTATAGTAAATAGAAATTCTTATGATAACATTAAAAGAACATTAATTTTGATAGAATCGGTCAAACATTTAAATAAAAATCTAACACTAATTAGTTTAGACATTAACTGTGCATTTGATTCAGTTAATTGGGACTACTTATTCACCATTTTAGAAGAACTAAACTTCTCCCATAACTTTAAAAATCTCATATCTCAACTTTATAAAGGTATTCTAGCATATATTAAAATTGGCACTAGTATTTCTCAAAGCATACCAATAATTAAGGGCACCAAACAAGGATGTCCCCTATCACCATTATTATTCACTTTAATTATGGAACCATGGGCAAATTTATTCAGATGGGATAATGATATAGTAGGATATAACTTAAATTCCAATCTCCTAAAATACAAATGTTTGCCGATGATATTCTTCTAACCCTTACTGATGAAAAATCTTCTATTCAAGCTCTTTTTAAAAACATGAACCTCTTTCAAATAAATTCAGGTCTAACATTCAATAATAATAAGACACAAATTATTTTAATTGGACCAAAGCAATTCAATCTTCAAGATCAATATAAAAACTATTTAGCACAATCTGATCAATTTCTCTATCTAGATATCGTAATAGACAAAAGTATTAAAGATATCACACAAATTAATTATAATAAAAGTATAACAACATTGGAAGATTTGATTAAATGTTGGAATAAAATTCCTTACTCCATGGATGAAAGACTCACTATTATTAAAATGATTTTACTTCCTAAAATACTTTATTTTATTCAGTCTGTTTCTTTACCACCCCCTAATTTGATAATTAAAAAAATAAACATAACATTTCATAATTTTTTATGGTACCCAAATAAACCCAAAATAGCATTAATACATCATATGAAAAATTGGGATAATGGGGGAATAGCTATGCCAAATGTAGAATTTTACACAAATTCATCCATGATTAAAATTATATCCCTTTTAATGGATATTAAATATCAAGCTAAATGGAAAAAACCAATAGAAACTTTAATGGTGGACACGTTAAATAATATTAATTCATAAAAATTATCATTTATAAATAATCATTCTATTCGGATTCTGAAAGATTAGTTCTCTACTTTTTCTACTCAAAATATAAAAGTAATTATTTAACACTTTTATTAAAATCTTTTAAAAATGTTATACTTAAACATAATATATAAATGTCCACTTTTCAACAGAAAATTTTAACTTTTTGATACTATATTATGTCTAAAAATTAAGTGAACTCAATTAATACTCTCAATACTGAATTTGAATGTTATTTCTTTTTTTGGTTAGATTTTCAAGAACCAAGGAAGTTTATTCTAAGTAATATTGAATTAATGTCTTCAACAACAAGGAAAGTAATACCTTATTTAATATAATATTTAATTTAATCAATCCAGGGTATTTTTCCAAATACTAATGAATTATCATATATATATATATATATATATATATATATATATATATATATAAGGCTATAAAATCTAACATAGATGATTTTCCTGACAGTTACTGGAATGCTTTCTATACCATTAATGGCCAACGTCCTACTAATAAAGATAAAATTAATATAATAAAATCATCAAGTTTAACTACTTCCCCACTCAAATGGAAAATATTTACATGGACATATTTGAATATATCTTTTATTACTCCTTTAATATTGAGTAAAATTGAAAATAAAATGTAAATTGCTGGAGATATAATAAGCAATTGAATGCAGATTGGTCACATATGCTCTTTGTACTGAATTAAAAACATTTTGGAAAGATATAAATGATTTTATGCAGACAATATTTACAGATAACTTTACTTTATCTACATTTTTGATATTATTTAATACTCCAGTACCAGCATGCATAAAAACATCCGATTCCCCTTTGATTTGGTCTATAGTTTCTATAGCCAGAAAAATAATTACAAGGAATTGGAAATCACAATCCTCTCTGCCATTACAAGAATTTAAAAATTTACTTAATGAAATTTGTTGTTTGGAAAAACTGACAAACAAGTATACATGTTCTAGGAATACTTCTACTTGCAGTAGTTGGAACAAAGTTTATGAATTGCTACAAAAATAATTTAATTTTATTGCAAATATTGTATATTAAGAACTATTTCAGCTGATATTTAAGAACTATGGTGAACAATTTTGCATATAGTTAAATTTTGTTTAATTCTGTATGTGATCATTTTTTCACATAATTTAAAATGGTTCATTCTTTATATGTTGATTGTATTTTCATCAGCACTCCTAATAAAATTGTTTTTTTTAAAAAAGAAAGATTAGCTCCAATTCTTTCTTTAAATTTCACATTTTTTTTGCCTATATAAAAACACTGGCATTCTACACAGTTAGCAATCTACACTATGTTTTCTGTATAACAGGAGACAGATGCTCTAATCATAACATTTTTCTTTGTTATTGGATGTGTAAAATTAGTATCAGTGTTTATTTCACTGCAGTAAACACTGTTAAGGCATGGAACTGTCCCAACTCTATGAAACATATTATTTTTTTAGCAAAGGTTGTTCTCATTTCTTTATTACAAATAATGTGTTTTAAATTCTTCTCTCTTTTATATATAAACTTAGGTTACTCAGCAACTATATTATTAGAATTATATATATAGAATTAGACTGCAAGATAGACCAATTTATGGTAATAATATTTTTAATAATATTTGTGTGACTATTGAACTTCAGCATATACCCCAATTGATGTTCTCTCCTTCTGTTCATAGGCTGATTACTATTAGCATGGATATATGGTTGCAAAGAACCAGATCTCTCACTAACTACTTGACTTTTTATATTGTCAATTAAAGTGTCTGTATAGCCTCTACTCTGAAAGTCATTAACCATAGTGTCCAATTCATTGTTAAAACTCACCTCACCAGTATTTAACCAACTTGCTCTTATAAAGTGTATTTTTAGTACACCTCTGTATCTATGCCTGGGATGCATATTTTCATAATGCAAAAACCTGGTAGCTTGTACATCCTTTCTATAAATTTTAGTCTCAAATGTGTTAGTATACATATTAATACTGATGTCAACGTCTAAGAAATTAATGTTTTTACATGAAGAATTTATGTCAAATACTAAGAAATTAGTACTGTCTTGTAGTGGATCAGCATAATTTCTAACGTTAACAGAGTCACCCTTCCACAAAAGAAACACATCATCCACAAATCTCTTCAGAAATTGGACTGATGGCTGGGGTGCCATAGCCACTGTAGCCCACTGCAATTACACCATGGTTACTATCAGTGGGCAATATGCAGGGTACTACCAACATAGCGGCTGTTACCTAATAAGTGTGTGTGTGTGTGTGTGTGTGTGTGTGTGTGTGTGTGTGTGTGTGTGTGTGTGAGTGTGTGTGTGTGTATGAGACATGGGTTGAAAGTGTTCTCTGGGTAATACTAGGGTTGCTCACTTTGTTCACCTCGTCTTGATGTCACATGTATGAATTTGCACCCCAGCCTCTCGGCTGTTTCACATCTGTTATCCCTATATGGTGGACATTGTGATATATACTAGTGCCAACATATAAGAAATTTGCAAAACACACACCCCATTGAGTCCAGTTGTTACACATTCAGACCCACTTCCACACAGGATATGAATTACAAACACAGACACACACACCTGTCATGTCTGGGATTAGAACACCTACCTAGTTTATTACACTACAGCACTACACAGTTATAGGACATGCCATGGAGATTACCAGAGTATGCCCTTCCTCAAAGGTGTATTTCACAGTGAATGACATCAGCAGGATTGCCAAAGTAGGGCATTTGAAGTGTAGTGAGTGTGACTAGCCTAAAATGCAATGCTCCCTACACAGACGTAGAAACACACACAAAATGTCCACAACTGCCATGTGTGTTGATAGAACCCCTACAAGAGTTCTAATATCACACTACAGCATGAAACAGTTACAGGACACACCACAGGGAGAACTTAAATATTCCTTCCCTAAAGGTGTATTTCACAGTGGATGACATCAGCAGGATTGCCAAAGTAGGGAATTTGAAGTGTAGTGAGTGTGACTAGCCTAAAATATATTGCTCTCTACACAGACAGAGGCACACACACACACACACACACACACACACACTTGCCAAGTCTGAGTTTAGAACACCTACCTATTTTATCACAATACAGCAGTATGCAGTTATAGGATGTGCCATGGAGATTACTGGGCTGCAACTTTCCCAGAGGTGTATTTCATGGTGGATGACATCAGCAGCCTTACCAAAGTAGGGCTTTTGAATTGTAGGGAATGTGACTAGCCTAAAAAGCATTGTTCTCTACACAGACATAGGCAGACACATAGACACAGTTGTCAAGTCTGGGTTTAGAACTCCTAACTATTTTATCACACTACAGCAGTACACAGTTTTAAGGTGTGCTACAGAGATTACTGGATTGCAATTTTCCCAAAGGTGTATTTCAAAGTGGATGACTTCAACGGGCTTGTCATAGTAGGGCTATGGGGAGGGCAGTGTGTGTGCATGGACCATAACCCATTCATCTAGAGGTTGACACACCACATGCGGGCACACGCAGGGTTATATCACACAGGTAAGTGTATACAGCTGCTAGATGACTACTTCCTTGTACAGTCATGTTGCACACCTAGCACTTGCACCACATAGTCTGTAATGCTGACAGATACCGGTGGCTAGTATCTACAGTGAGTAACATTTGAACCTCATGTAGTTGTAGCCATTTGGCTGTGTGCTGGGTGGGACAGGCTTCATAATGGATGGCTCCTTGTCACAGTTACTCTCTTCCACACATCTATGTACGTCAACTTTTGGCTTATTATAGTGTGTTGTGCTTGGATATATGTATGTATTCCTATCCACTGTGTGTGCAAAGCATGAGTGGTGCATACTGTGGAGTGTCTGCACTAACATCTGAACTGCCAGATATGTGTGGTCCACTGCTGTTTGCAGACATGGGCTTCATGTGTGCAAGTGTGTGAGCATGCCCAGTATGACCTTTCAATATGTTGTTGTTTGACATTGCCTTCATTTCTCTAAGTGTGTGAGCATGCCCAGTATGCCCTTCTGTATTGCATGTGTGGATTGATTCCTGGTAGTTTGTACTCCAATGCAGACCTTTGTGTTGTACACCTACAGGGAGCAAACTGTTTATGCAAGGTATCTGTTGATCATTTGACAATATGGGGACAAAGTGTGCAGGGGATAGTGTGCACTGTAGGTGATTGTGTTTGTGCTGTTTCAGCTACATGATACTGCTGTTAGCAGAGATATTCAGACATGTACTGTTATACACTGTGATGTTTTCTGTCCTCATGTACTGTCAGGTGGACATTCCTGCTCACAGTGATGTCCTGGGGACAAGGGTGACTGCAACTGTGTGCAGTATTGTGGGCAGTCGCCTACATATTCATGGTAGGTTATGCCATCCTGGAGGGGGAGCTGCAGACACTTGCTGCTGGGTCTGTGTATCTGGTTCAGCACCTTGGTACAGTGCTGGCAGGGGATCCCATACTTGTAAATCTATCAACATGACAGTATGGCCTCATATTGCTATTGCAATACCTCACAGCTGTACAGATTCACACAGGTTATCCAGAGGCAGGGGCCATGAGTCAAGACATTACCCCTTTTGTGGTACATGGGCAGATATGTAGTCACCCATTTATGTGTTTACAGCCAGGGATAGTGTGCACACAGCTTTGTGTCAGACCTTGCACATTCCATGCTGCCCATTCTCCCACCCCCTTATTCTCTCCTCTTCCTTACATTATGCATACATTCTCTGATACTTTCCCTATGGTTATCACCCCATCATGGCTGCATGTTGAAGTTGGTCCACAGTTCATGTAGCGGGGCATGGTGGACATGTTACTGTGGTTTGTCCACATGGCCTTGCATATGGCGTATGTTGAGTGTGTTGTGTTGCTAATTGGGTATCCATGACATAACATGCATTGGCAGTACATGTGAGACACAGGCCCTTGGCAGAGGCCTGTGGGCCATTAGCTGTTGATGCAGGCCACATGTGGCAGACAATTGCATTCTGTCCATCCTACAGTCTACAGTATATTCCCCAAGGGTGACAGGCTAGGTGTGCTTGGTGTTCATGCCAGTGCCTTCTATCAGTCTTTATCAGGTGGTGTGGATGCTGGCAGGGTGCTACCTCCAGCTGCTGCCACACCTGCATGGGACACTTGCACTGCATGCTGCATTCTTTCGCTATTGCCATATGCAGGTGGGGTCATATTGTACCCATTCCCCACAGCAAGGGTACAACCAGAGAGGTACCTGTGGGTGGCATATGTGTGAGCTGAGTGCATATGTGCTATAGACCCTACTTGCATCTGACACACAGATATGCTTTGGGCATTCCAGTTATGCTTGCATGTGCAGGTACATCAGCTGTTTCACAATACATCAGTCCTACCTCCTTTGTGATCTGAGAGTGTTTGGGCAGACAACCCTACTACAGGACCAAATAATGTGATGCATACCTGTATGTACTATTCCAAGGGTGTGTCCATTTCACAGTGACACAATATATACTGTATGTCTGGGGTACTTTCCTCTGTGTACTGCTTGTATATCTAGCCCAACAGCCATGCCATGTCAGTCTTTCAGATGGTGACACATATTACCACCATACATTTGCAATGGCTTACTGTTAGCTTGTGTCATACTGGTGGGTATTGTGTTTGGCACTGCAGTTGTGAGGACTTGTCCCTGTCATCAGCAGTAGTGGGCAATGGCCACCAGGTCTTACCTCAATATGCATACATATCAACCACTCTCACACAATATGAAACACACATCAACCTACCACACACATACCTGCATATTGTGCATATGCTACAACCTATCCTGCTACCTTGGCCACCTCTGTGCATCTGTGCTCCACTGGTATTATACCTACACATACATGTTACTACATTTCTACATAGGGTTGTGGGGGACACACCTGACTGTTACAACATGTGTACATCGGATTGGGGGGTTACACCAGACCATTACTACATAAATAAGTAGGGTTTAGGGGAGCACACCTGACTGTTTCTACATTTCTACACAGGATTGGAGGGGGCACACCTAATTATTTTTACATTCCTTCACAGGATTGGGGGGCACACCAGACCATTACTGCATAATTAGGTAGGGTTGGGGGGAGCACACCTGACTGTTTCTACATTTCTACATAGGATTTGGGGGGCACACCTGACTGTTTCTACATTTCTACACAGGATTGAGGGGGCACACCTGACTGTTACTACATTTCTACACAGGACTGCAGGGCACACCTGACTGTTACTACATTTCTACACAGGATGGGGCGGAACACACCTGGCTGTTATTACATTTCTACATAGGATGGGGGGGCACCTGACACTTGTACACATTTGCTATGACTGTACTGGTATGTCAGGTACTCCATTTCATTCTGTATTCTAACCTATCATGCTGACTAGAGGCATATCAGTGTACTACAGGTCTTAGCTTTGATTGACCTACATATTAGTTTCTGACTTCCTATGCTTCAGAACTAACATCCCACTGCCTGACCTGCTGTAGTCTGTCTGCGTAGGCCTGGGGGGAGGTTACGCATAGACATCATTCAAAGGCCATAGCACAGCCTTTGTTTGTGTTTGTCTACACCTGTCCTGCTGGCTGTGACTGTTGTTGGGTATGTGAACCTCCCTTACTGGCATGTGTGAGTCACTTACCTTGTAGTTGTCCCAGTATTGAGGGTGGTGATGCAGCGCTGCCTATGTTGGATGTACGTAGTACACTCCCTACACATGGTTGAGCACAGGTAGTGCCATGTTTGGCATCCCTTTTACTGTATGTGGGAGTCAGAGAGAGGTGTTATTCCCTGGTTCCCTCTTGTGTCAGTGTATGTGCTATGCGTTGCCTCTTTGCCAAGGCCAGGGCATACTGGGCACACCTCCTTCTGCCTACTGAGGCAGGCTCATGTTGTTCCTCCTCTGAGTCACTCTGTACCTGTGCAGGCCTTGGCAATGGCGGGGGGCTGTGTGGCCCTGCCCCATGCTGTTCCTGCTGCAGCTGTTTCTGCAGTATCATATTGTGTAGCATGGCACATACGACGACAATTTGGGTACATGTAGCTGGTTAGTACTGCAAGGCTCCACTGGATGTGTCCAGTCACCGGAAATGTGACTTGAGCATCCCAAACACATGCTCTATTATAATTATGGTCTGTGCATGTGCCTCATTATGGAGTTCTTGTTCGGGTGTGTGTGTATTTCTGATGGGTATCATCAGCCACGGCTCCAGTGCATATCCAGCATCCCCCACTAGGTGACCGTGAGGGCTGTCCCCATTGGTAAATCTGTGGTACAGCTGTGTCAGATGCCAGATGTGGTAAATGTGATAGCTTCCAGGGCAGCCAGCACACACATTCATTATTATGCCCTGGGCATCGCACACAACCTGGCAGTTGATGGAGGGGAAGCTCTTGCGGTTGATGTAGACCCTACCCCACTCACTGGGTTGTGCTTTGATACATATGTGCATGCAGTCTATAGCATCCACTACCTCAGGGTATTCTGCTATTTGGTAGAACAGTTGCATATTGCTGGCCAACGCCTCATGGGTTTTGGGGAAATATACGTGCTCACCGACATGTGCTGACATGGCATCCAGGAACTGGTGGAGTACCCTGGATGCTGATGTCTGTGAGATCCCCATCATATCCCCAGTTGGTCTTTAGAAGGTACCTGTAGCTAATATTTTTAGGCCTACACATACCTTGGCATCCACTGGAATGGGTTCCCCTCTGTTAGTTCTGTGTGTCAGGCATGGCCGGCACAGCTCAACAATTTGCTGTAGGAGGTTCCTGTCCACACTACAGTGCTCCACTTTCTCCAGCTCATGTAGCCCCTGGTAGGGTACCCTGGGTCTGTACACTCTTCTCCTTCTCTTCACTGTGGGTTGGTCAACAGCATTCACATCCTCACCACCCTCAGCCTCTTCCACAAGTTATTGTATGATAGTTATTGTAGCACCTATCATTTTGTTGTTTTGTCTGTTAAAACTTCCCCGTTTGTATACACCGGTGGTGTAGAGTATGGGAAAAACCAGAGTGGAATGTGTTTTTATAGTTTAGAGTAGTGTTCCGGGCTGGTCTGGTCTGCTGCTTATGTAATTAGCTGATTCTGATAGATTTCACCTGCCAGCTATGCTAGTTCTCCTTGATTAACTTCTTACTACTGTTTTCCCTTCCCATTGCCTTCCTGTTTAAGCCCAGGGGTGTGCCGCATAAACACTGTGCTCAAATGTGCAAAGAGCTGCTGCTTCCTGGTTTACCTTTTTTTTTTTTTCATTTAAAACCTGGTGTGCAGAGCGCACACCTACTTAGGCAATGTAAAGAGTGCTAGGCATACTCAGACACATCCCCTTGCTAGCTGTGCTTAGCTAGGAGCAAACCTGAGCCACAGGGCTTCAGTCTGCTTACAGTATGCCTGACACACCCTCCTATGATGCCAGCTAACTCCTAGGCTTGCACCAAGCTATAGAACAAAACCCACAGTGAAGGAATAAACAGCTAACATGAACAGCTTTATTGAAACAGTTGTGCACTTTCTTCCCTTCTATGATAAGGGACTTCTTCAGAACAAATTTACAAAAAGGGTATTTTGTAAATTTGTTCTGAAGAAGTCCCTTATCATAGAAGGGAAGAAAGTGCTTAACTGTTTCAATAAAGCTGTTCATGTTAGCTGTTTGTTCCTTCACTGTGGTTTTTGTTCTGGAGTTTATTGGAATACAATTGGCAGTTGGACCAAGCTATTCCTGCTCCTACACCATTGGGAGCTAACTAGCATGCAGGGAAATCTGGGATTCACTATTATTCTCCTCATTTGCATAGGATTACCTGCTAATGCATAATTACATGTCTCACAGTGAGCCTCCCCTCTTAGCAACCACTACTCACTGGCCATGTTGTCTTCTGCCTGTCATTAACTATAATGGCAGAATAGTGATTTTGGTTAGAATGCTTTTTTGGGGGGTTTTGTTTTATTTTTAGCCCGATCCCATTTGCACATCGCTGCCCTACACTTAAACAGCCGAGATCAGCTAAAAAAAAATAAAAGTTGATTTTTTCAAAATTTTTTAACCTTTTTTCAATGCCAATGGCCTTATACTTCACAATTGGCATGCTTCCTGAATGATATGCACCCTTTATTTGGAGATGTCACGGCTCCATTTTGGAATTTGCAGAAATGTACTCTGTTACTAACCGAGTACATTTCTGCAGATTACACTAGTCCTGAACGGCCGGTTTCCAGCTTCCTGGATCGCAAATTTACTTCAATTGCATGGATTTCTCCTGCAAATGGGGTAGTTTGCATACAGGGGCTGTGTCTAGGCAGGACTAGTGCAGGAGCTCTTGTGCACACCCCAGCAAGCTATTCCTGGATCGCATGGCAGACATATTGCCTGCTAGAGCTCCTGCACTAACCCTACATGCTGTGCAAGGCTTGCAGAATCCGGGGATTGTAAATGCCACAGAGTTGGCTGAATATAAATGGATAAACTGCTTTAGGTCTGATACCTTACCTGGTTTGAACTCAGCTAATATTATTAAACCTGTTTTGAGAGCCAAGCAAGAAATTATTTGATGGATTGTAAACATGTCTTATAAAGTTTTTTACAAGATTATGTTTAATGTTATTTTGTTAATATTGTGTAAAGATTTGATAATATAGATGAATTGTTTTAAATATTGCTTTAATTTAGTCACGTTTTATGCCGTGTAATTATTGGCTTGCTGAATATTTAAATAAGGTTGTTTACATGATGTGTTTTATGCATTGAAAAAGAGCGTATGTCTCGAAAGCCTTGCTGCTACTACTTTTTATTAAATTCTACAAATGTGGGAACATGGTGTGTGTTTTATTGCTACTTTGGTTGTTTAACCACTGTCCCTTCAGCTATGTGGAGCAGAGGTTTTTGGTATTTTCTGATGTCTGGTTAATATCCCACCGAGCTGCCACCAATATGCAACATCCCCTACTGTCCTGAGTTAGTAACTAAGCAACTTTAGTCCTCACTACTGACTCCCTTGTGATACCATCACTTAAACAGGAGTAGTATTTTACAGTTTCCCCTAAGAACGCAACAGGGACATGCTTAATAACCTGGGACTGGACTGTATACTTCTGTCCACCCATAATATAACTCCTTATTACACACTCCAGAGCAATGTGTCCCAGTTTAAGACCTCTGATACACTCAAATTGAATCTCACTCATCCAAACACTTCTGAGAAAACCTGTCACAGATTTCCAGTTGTGTTCCTTCCCTGAAATGATAAGGTAAAATGCTGCCACCAATCGGAGTGTCTACATGTCTGTCAAATGGGTGTTCAATTATTAATATTAGATATCAAACAAATGGTAGAAGATGACCTAAAGCAGCCAGGCTCTCTGAGTGGTCCGGGAATTATCAAAGGAGGTGTAAGCACTCTCAGATCACTAAAGAATAGACTGATTTACCAGCCACAATGTAAGATAATAAACAATTTAATAATAAGCAAAGTGATTAAAAATGAAAAACAGTAATTTTATTAAACAAACAGAATTCAATCACCAGGAAAATGAAATACTGAAGGATAGAAATCCAGCATCTAGAAAGACTTTGACTAATGAGCTATAATTTCCTATCTAATTGAAGATCACTGTCCCTGATCTAAACTAAAATATTACAACAGACAAAGGCAGGTTTACAGTTCCTGGTGAGTCCTTTTGGTATCAGCTATTCTACTGCTCAGTACAATAACACAACTGTGAAGACAATTGAGAAATCATTTCAACTGGTAACTGTACTATGAACTCAACAACAACTCAACTGAACTCAACTGTCTTCAGCACGCTCTTTTATAGACTCGGTTAACTGTCTCATCTGTTCCAGTTCTTATTTTCATTTCACTCTTTTAAACAGCTGTTTATTAAAGTGCCTTCCTGTCTTTCAGTCTCTGACAGTAAACACAGAGCATCTGAACACATTCCGATGATATAATCTGTAGATCAGCTGACTCTGAAACAGTCTGCATTTAGAATCTCCTGTAAAAACATGTGCAGTTAGACATGTAACAGAAAACTATTCAACTTTTAAAACATCCTGTACAAACAGAATATTAATAAACATGTAAGAACTTATTTACAATATCATAGCTAGTCATGCCGGCATATGATACACAGGTTCATCTGGAATTATGTACAAAATGTGCCAGACATGCTAGCACAGATGACAGTGTCTACTTTCTTCACACTCTTAAATCAACCAAGTGAAGTAAAACTGTTTTATTACTAGCATTTGAGCTACAGTGGACTATTTCTCTGACTGCATTCAATTAAGTCCACATTTAGAGCCATCAAGTAAGAATAAACTAGTTTCTTCTTAAACCTTTATTTCTAATATAAAAAAGGCTTTGCTACTTCACCTACTCATTAAAGCAGATATAAAGTGCTTATGCAAAAGATTTACATTCATCTAACATAAAATGTCAGCCATTACCACTGATAAGTTACTCTTGAGGACTGTTAACAGTGGACATCACTCATACCACTACTGCAGGTGTGTTCTGAAGAAGTTGATTGTATTAAAATTGTCTTCTGATAACTTAAGGTTATGTATCTGTTTCAATATTGATCACAAATCCCATCAATAGCTATCTAAATCTGATATGAGTACAGTGACACAGTGATAAAAGCCCTACCCAGAAATGCATAATTATGTAGGATGAAGTACTTTGGACCTTGTGACATCCAACACAGCTTTCTGATAAATGACTGGTGTCATTTTCAGTGCCAAAATACCATCCAAAACTGGTAACCACGGTCTTTATTTCTACAATTCACAAGTGTTCCTCATGTGGTGTCTACCACTTTAATGCATAGAACCAAAGGTTACCACTTTTTCCACACAATGAAGTGCGGATAATATAAAGTACAGAGAATCTTCCCCTGTTGATCATCTTTTTATGATACCAGAGATTTGGGAAAACGCTTGCTTGATTTTTTTTTTCTTGTAAATGTTTGCTAGAGATCCCTATCATAAGCTTGAAGTTGTATAAGCATGTACCTTACAAGATCCAGCTTGAATAAAAAAAACATGGAAACTCAGCCAACAAAGTGCAGACATAACACCTGATTCACATCTATATATTCAAACTCAGAGATTGCACTACTGTGGGGAAAGGAGGAAAACCCCAATTCCACACAATGAATGCTCATGCTGTTTGAGCTTCCAGGTTATTGATATTCCCAATTGTATCTTGTAAAGTTCACATTTGTGGGATTTTGAGCATATAATACGGACCCATTTGCTAGTTTTGGCAGAGTGATACTGAGCTTAGATTTTTTTTTCATATAATAATCATTGCAGTCCATCTGCACTGTCATTTTGCTTTGTACTCAATGTTTTAAGTATATACTCCCAGATAAGGTGACCACCACTGTGATTCTTGAGACAGTGAATGCAGACAGATATGTTTTGGATGAAAAATGGAAGTCAATAGTTGTTTATCTGTAGTTTATGTAAAACTTTTTCATTATAAATACTGGTTACATTTTCTTGCCTCCTTTGGCCCAATCTAAAGTGTTCTCTTTTGATTTCTACAAGTTTCTTGAATGATCCTGAAGCCAAAGTGGCTGGAGTTTCCTTATCAAATGAGGAATTGTGCAACAAAAATTTTTTCAATTCCACATACTGAAGCTTCACAGCTGTCATATATGCATGTTGCATTTTCTTGCAATTTCTTTGCTAACCTCAAAGTCTTTTTTTGCTGTTTTTTTGTTCATTGAAACTTGAACTCAGCTTGGGTGGCCACGGTGGTGTAGTGGTTAGCATTGCTGCCTCACAGCAAGAGGTTCTCCATTTCGATCCTCGGCTGGGGTGCCTTCTGTGCGGAGTCTGCATGTCCTCCCTGTGGTCACGTGGGTTTCCTCCGGGTGCTCCGGTTTCCTCCCACATCCCAAAGACATGCTGCAGGTGGATTGGACACTCTAAATTGGCCCTAGGTGTGCGTGTGAGTGTGCCTTCTGTGGAAGGTTGGGCGCTGGGCTGGCAACTCGACACCGTAAAACTCCACTGCCATTCAATGTGTGGACAAGGTGATCCGCTGTGGCGACCCCTAACCGGGAAAAAGCCGAAAGAAGAAGAAGAAGAAGAAACTTGAACTCAGCTTATAATAATGTATTCCAGGGGCATCAACCCACCAAAGCTTACTGTGACACACTGAGGCCAAGATGCATTTAATGCAGCTTCCACATTCTCAAGTGACATGTACAATTGATCTTTGTGTCAATATGTATCCAACTTAAGAAATTCCTTTCTTGAAAAATTAACATTTGCTTTTTTTTTGGCATGAACCCTTAACCACTTTTTACAAGTTGTTCTTATAGTCACAATTGTCTTTTCCGGTCTCCTGGGTATTGTTTTGCTGTTGTTGTAAGAAAAACATTTAAAGAATTCTACTGAGTGCCCAGTACATCACTATGTACTGTGCGGCACACTAATCAGAAAATCAGACACTTATACTAACTTTATGTTAATTGTCATATATTGTTTACATTTCTCAGTTTCCATGTTCAAGGATACATGGGATTCATAAATCATTATAAAGTGTTCTTTCCTTCTTAGAGACATAAAAATGTCTTCTGTTCATGGCACAGGAAACAGTACAGTGTGCATCATGTAGAGGGGTAGTCATTTTATTATGTCCACAAATGTAAACATATATTGTTCTGTGGATAACATTCCAGCACATTCTAATCTTCACATTTACATCTCTCCTTTGGCAAGTCAGAGTATATGACTTGGAGAGGCATTGTGGAACATAAAGTTAGCATTATGTTCCATATCATTTCATTTTTCCTGTCTTTTAGGGTTCCAATCATCCTTAGAGAACTGTATGAGATTACAGCAGTGACGGTCTCTCAGGAGCAGGGTTTATAATTGTCATTGTGTGACATCTAAAATGCATTGATGAAACACCCATTTTTGTTTAAATTCAGTTTTCATTTCCTACCAAATCAGTCTTCCAGAAAAGCTTCTAGCAGACAAGTCAGACACCTGCTTACAAGCTTCATATAATACTAGTATCTTAATCTTTCCTTTCAGCTCATACTTTTCATCAGAATGCATTTAAGTTAATGCCTTGTCTGCTTAAGTGAAATATCTGAGAACAACAACTTTTAGTCTAAGAAGACAGCAGCTATAGTTAAACCAGTGTTAATTTTTAGTTTGAACCCAGCCACCTTCTTAGTGATCCACGTAATTCTACCATTCCCGCCTGATAATCTGCATAGTCTTGCATACATTTGTTTTCCCCTTAATTTCCTTATCTCTCATTACGTTCATTTTAATTTTACCATCTACCTTTTTCTTTCATGCATACTAGATACCTTGCTTTCAGACTCCCATGCCTTGTGATTACATCTTAGAATATGCACTTCTACTTAGTCATTTATTATATCCTTCTTGCTTTTTCATGTTAAACTAAATTGCCTACATCACAAAAATATTACCAAAACAACTGCAGATTTGGCTTTCTTATAGTACCTAGCAGGATTAGTATAATTTTTAGGGAGCCAGTTGATCAATAGACAGCCATTTCTTTCACTGTGAGTAGATTGAAGGAAAAGTGCTAAACCTTCATTGACCTTTCTCGTTTCCCCACTGATGTGTGACTTCAGAGTAAGTTTATATAGGTTTGGGGGCATGAGGGTGTCCACCTGCATGTGGGTCAGAGGGGATTGCATCCCTTTAAAAATATTTACATCCAGGATTCACAAAAAGTTGTTTTGTCACATTTTTAATCTACCAGCATTCTGTAGCTTTGCTATCAAAGGACCGTTATGCTTACCATTTTTAGTTGTATTTGCTAGAAATATAGGACAGACACAATGCTTTACACTAGTACCAGAGAACCATTTTGAATTACAGTGACTCTTTTCCAACTAATATAGAAGTTACATAAACAGTTCATGGAGCAGTATACTATGTACTGAATCTATAACAAATATACAAGAAAAAAATTAATATGGTATTGGGAGTAAGAAGGAAAACACAACAGAATAGGAACGTAGCAGAATAAGAAGGAAATATGCAGACTGTGAAATAAATGAAACAGTAAAAATTCCAGAAAAAGTAAAGCTTTAAGTAGAGTGCATAAACCTAATAGTATTATTTTCTCAGTTATGTAATTCAGTTACATATTCTTTCCTGAGATGCAGAACGTTTACAATCCAGTTGTCTGTATTACAGTTATGTCTTTTTTAACTGCAGTCCTCTTTTTGGAATTTTGTATGTACTTTTTTAAACATTATCAGAACTGATAATTATCTGCAGAAAATGACTTTGCAGAATAGAGGTCTGAGGTTGAGCAGCAATACGCCTTGGGACCAAAGTAAAGTCTAGGGGTTTGATGCAGACCAATGTTCTTTTGTTTTATATACATTTACATCAGAGAAGCCTGGTTTTCATTTTATCTCTGCATCACAGATGGGTGTTAAATATACAGCCTGTTAAATTCCTGCTGCTCTGCTCAGGTTGAGAATTCCTAGATGATTTGGAATTCATTTTAAGATGAAACAGATTTTTTTAGATAAAGTATTTGATCCAATTTTTCACTTTATTTTGAATTATACATTTTTAATACAGGCCATTTGCTACTACAGAGAACATAGTGATCAATAAGAAAATTTCCCAGAGGTCCAGATGAAAAATGAAATTGCTTGCTGGATGATTTTTGTTATTAAGTATTAGTAATATGCTTCTTCGATAACGTTTAACTTATATTAGTAATGTTTTATGATGGTTTTAAGTGTGTCTGGACTTCACTGATGGCTAATTTAAAAAGTGTGTGTACTAAGACTAAAGGCAACAATGATAAATATTAAAACACTGTATATCTGGTAGTTTATTTTGTGAGACAAGGTCAGCTTTCTTTTTATGTCAGCATGCTGATATGTATTCTGTATGGGGAAAAAGATGCTGGACATTTTCTACAGTCCTTGGAGCTGCTCTACTGTCCACCAGTACATTTATCTATAGTTTGAAAAATCTGATGGCCACCAGGTGTATGGTGTCTCAAGTTACATCACTGGTACTAAATAGATCAAAAAAGTTCTCCTCAGTGCACAGAAGAACCACTTGTGTGTGGCTGTATAAAATTCTTTAACAAATAACAAATAAAAACAATACTAATGGTAGTAAGTAGATTAAAATTTAAAAAAGGCATACAAATATGAATCAGTAAACAATCATTAACTGGAGCTGGGCCTTAACAGCAGGCAGGGAATATGTATTGTTTGCTGGCAATGGCCATATACTATTCTCAACCAGGAATAGGCTTCAGATTCAATACTGCTCCAAGTAATGTCGTAAGCCTAGCTTAACAGAAACCATTTTTCAACACTCTCTCTCTCTATCTCTATCTAGTTTTAGTGCCTTTCATTACTCACTTGCTACAGTAACTGCACTTTGAATAGAATTTTAAATTTGCTAACACACACACACACACGCACGCACACACACACACACACACACACACACACACACACACACACACACACACACACACACACACACACACACACACACACACACACACACACACACACTAATTCCCAGGGATGGCTGGTAATATTCTCCTCTCCATCTCTACAGCCTTCTGTCATGGCTCGTTGATTTTCACGAAAAACCATTCTTATAACTGTAAAACAGCACAAATTTGGAATGTGTATACTTGTTAACTTGGGGTGTGGAGACACACCTCCTTACATTAGTGTTTGAAAAGAAGGCAAAGAGAGAAGTTCCATTAGTGAAGGACAAGGCATCAAAGACACTCTACCAGCTTTTGGAAAGTGACTCAGTAAATGGCACAAAGAAGCTATATCAGGTTGCAAGGTGAAGACAGAAGGATAAAGGTGATAAGTCATTCACCCTTCATAAGGGATGCCAGCAACAATCTGCTCATCAGTCCACAGGATATCACAGGCAGATGGCAGGAGGACTTCCAGCAGATTCTAGATGAAGAAAACCCCACAAAAGCTGTACTGCACCAGATATAGCCTATGATGACAGATGAGGAGGAGCCCACCATAAAAGAAGTAAAAACAACACTAAGGAAAAGTAAGTCAGGGAAAGCAACAGGCTCAGATGAGGGCACAGTATATATGATAAAGATGCTGGGTGACAGAAGGAAGAAATGGTTCCTGAGGGTACTCATAACAATATGGAGAGAAAGGCATATCCCAGATAACTGGAGAATAAGCATACTAGTGCAAATGTTCAAGAACAAAGGAGATATTTCACAACTGTGGGAAGTACAGAGGTATCAAACTCCTATCACACTGCATGAAATTTCTGGGAAGGGTGATTGGCAAACAGATATGCAGAGTAGCAGAAAGTATGATGGGAGATGAGCAATTCGGATTCAGACTAGGGTGCAACACAACTGACCCAA
>NC_056735.1:650071227-650156227 GCF_019279795.1 Protopterus annectens | reverse complement strand
AAAAACCAAGGGACAAAAAGGAACAGAGGCAATACTTCAAAAATATATAACTGTTTTGCATACCACATCAGATTAAACAACAGGCAGTTAATTAAATTAAAGCTGTTTTACCATGTCCCATATTTGAGGCTTTGAATCCAATAAATCACTGAGCAGAACTCAACAGTTCCTATAGAATGTAGAGTGACTCTTACCACTCTAGGAACTTCCCTCAGATATTACAGACCTTGCATACCAAAAATAACCTGGAGGTAAATTGTATGATGGATGAAAGAGGTCCAGTCTGAGAGGAGATTCATCATCACAAAATAAAGTTTTCCTAAGAGGGACAGTGTATTTAATTGCAAGTTTGATAGACTATAAAGAGTTTTTTTGCGTTATTGTCATTTTATGTTTGGATTGGAACATATTTAGAAAGCATGCTTCCATTTTGTATATTAAACTAACAATAAATATTATCAAAAAATATATTTCAGATAGGTTATCACTTATTAAGAAATGTTCACACAATTTATGCAGCTGTTGGCATATAAAATGTCATTTTTCTTATTTGCAAAAGCTTCTGATGTTTCACAATGCAACTACAGTAGCTCTTTTCTGACAGCAGCTGACAGGAAAGAATTTACAAAATGAATGGCCTTTACAGTGAAACTATCAATCCCTGACCACTTCAGTGGATGAAGGGCAAGAGTTATCCTAATATTTATTTTATTTATATTTTGTTGACCAGTTTAGTCCCACTAGGAGCATGGCCTCTTCTCAAAGAAGACCAAAGACTGCATTTAAACTACTGGAGAAAAGTTGCATAGGGCAATGGGAACTTCCCCTACACTTTTTGAAATAAGTGCTATATGTACTACTAGGGACAATTTGGCAAGGGCACCAGGGAACTTCCCCTACTCATTAAAATAGTGTTCATTCAGGACCTAGAACAGTGGCGACTAGGAGAATGGCAAACAAGGAATCATAGGTGGTAGACAGCACAGAGACAAATGCCAGTGCAGTGGTGGAATCATTGCATGATTGAGTTATTTCAGCAAAATGTCTTTGCTTCATCAGAAGCAGATGATTTGCACAACAATGGCTGTATTATTGCAACCCCCAGTTAGGAAGGTTACAGAATGCCATTTTGGGTGAACTGTTAATGAAAAGTGAGCCAGGGAGTGGAAAAGATATTTCTTATGCTGAAATTATGAATAAAATCCAGTCACAAGAATCTGAAGTCATTCTGAATGAAATGAAACAGACTCTAGTAAACAGCTCTAAGTCCCAGAACACACCACAAAAAAGTACCAGCACCAGCAGAAACAGCAGTATATATTAAATTTTTATTCCACAGAATTTAGCGTTTTTGTCTTACTAGAAGACTTCATCAGAATAAAAACACTCACTTTTCCACTTGATTTATACTAGTATTTCCACAACTAATGAACAATCATTGGCCAAAAATTTTACATCATTTCCTGTCATTACAAAATCCAAACATTGCTAAAATTAATACAAAATTCACAACAAAGTAATATTAATAAAAGTACATGTTTTAAAAAACATACAAACAGTATTTTCAGTTCACACATTTCTAAAACAATTTTTCCTTTGAAACAAAATGTAGATACATTTTCCATCACAACATAGCAGCCCTTATTTTTAATACAGGACCCAGCAAATGTTGCCCAGTAAACCCTGGGGGTGTCCTTACATTTAACTGCAGTTGCCATAACAATACACAGTACTCCAATAAAGTTTCCCATTGCCCACTCCTTGGGTTTTGTTCAAATTGCTCTAACACCCAGTATGAAAATCTTCAGTCTTTCAAATGCTTATAAAGTGCATTAGTTTCCATACATTTAGAAACTTCATAATATTGTTCATAGACCCAAGTTTTTAACTGTCTCTCCATTTTCCCCACATAGCAGGTTGAGCATACTTGACAGAAAGCTAAGTAAACCACCCCTTTGGATGTACAATTAAAATACTTCTTAGCTGTTAAACAGTTCTGTGTAGTATTTAACTGGATTTCTTGTCTATGCGCTATGTGTTTACATTGATTACATATCAAGCATTTAAAAGTCCCCACTTTCCCAAAAGGGTTCTTACCACTCTGCTTCTTAGAAGCACTTCAAGTAGTTTTTTTATATTGGGCCCTCTTTTATACCCCAAAAGGGGGGATCTGGAGAAAACATCAAGTCTGAAAGAACACAGTCTAAAAAGAAATAATACACTGAGACTGTTAAGGACAATGTAGGGGAAGTGGTGAGAGAGGAATAGACGAAAGGTAATGACAACAACCAAATGAAATTCATTGTAAGAATTCAGAATAATAAAGACACATTTTGTGACATTATATTTGAGACTAGTTGTGTCATGGAAAGCTTTCTGGGAGAGTATGACAAGACAAAGAACTGTAACCCCCAGAATTTATATGTGGTTAAAGCATTTCACAGGGAACCAAGAATGAAAATTGAAATGAAGATGAAAAGAGTTTGAAGAGAGACATTTCATTAAACTATGTAAATAAGTTATGGCTATTAATAAAGTTTATGACAACAGAAGATTATGGATTGGTGGATAGAGTGTCATATTGTGTTGAAGATGGAAAAAGAGAAAATTGTTCATATTCCTAATAAGATAAGTTTAGAAGGAATTAAGTTTGTTGTAAAATACTGGGGTCAACCCAAAACATGATTTTTTCCCCCACTGGAAGGATGATCATTTCATTAGTAACTGTGATAAAAGGAAATGTTACATTTGAGAGGAAACTGGTCATGATGCAAACAAAATGTGAACTGAAACATTTTAAATGTAACAATATTGGGCATTTATGGATGGAATATAATGTAGAGAGAGGGTATGAAGAAGAAAATAAAAGTGAGGAAAACAAAAGCAATGAAAATATATTAAGAGAAAAAATGGTAGCAATAGAAGATAAAGATGAAACAGGGAAGCAATAGCAGGCCAAAAATAAAGATTAGGCTAAAGAGAGCAATGACACAGAAGATATTATAGAAAATGGCTCTGAAATAACTGATGAGTAAAATATAAATTGGAATATAGTTAAAAGGAGAAAAGAATGCTATTAGTAAAATAATAACAGAGTGAAAAAAGTTTAAAGGGATAAGTGTAAAAGAGAAAAAGAAAAGAAATTGAATACATAAATGAGAGAATTTATCTAAAGCTATTCCCAATTTCCAATAAGCTTTCAGTAAATCTAAACAACATGAAAATGTAAGTAGAAAAATAAGGATCTTAAATTGTTGTAGTAAGTGTGATACTGTAGTAAATGTGATGTTGATTTAATAATATTGGAAGATGTAAGACTTCTGACACAAGAAGAAAAATGACATACAGAAAACCTTGGGGAGGAGATACAATATAGAACTTACAAAAATAACAATGTTATGAAATAGTAGTGCTTAGGAAGTCAGTGAAAATTTTGAATATAACACTGGTAATGATGGGAAGATTATCTACTATCGATCTCAGATGGCATAATCAAGTATATAGAATTATAGCACTGTATGCCTATACTACGTGTAAAGAAAGAAAGGAAAAAAATGTCATAAAATTCTGGATTAAGCAGTAATAAATACAAATATACTATTGATTGAAGAGTTTAAAAAGAAAAAGAGAGACAATGATGTTAAGAAAATTCTTGAGGTTATAAAATGTGCCAATATAAAAAAATGCATATGACAGAAATAAACTATTTAATTGTATCCCAAGGTTTAAATATCGTTGAAGAAGAGATGCTTATAACAGGTTTTTCAGTTCAATCAGCCATATGGATAGAGATAATGGAAAATAAGGAGTATATCAGATTGGAAAAAGGAATAGAAAGATTAAATGAGAAATTATTAGATGATAACGGATAGAACATGATTATACAGTTATGGAAAGATCAAATTTCCACTACAGTATGTTATAAAAATGTGGTCTGACTGGTGTCTCTCTTTCAAAAATAATAACAATTGTCTTTGTGTCTTTCAGTCGCCACAGCGGAACTCTGGTCCGCTAATGATTGGCAGTAGATTTTTACGTACTGGCTTGCCAGGCCTAACGTACAACCTTCAACGAAGGAACACCCATTCACGCATGTTGCTACACAGAAGACACTCTAACCAAGAATCGAACAGGCAACGTCTAACTGTGAGGTGACAACGCTACCGCAGCACCACCACTGCAGAACTAATAATAATAATAATAATGAAGTGTTGTTAGAGTGGTGGTCAGATGTAAGAAACACAGGCAAAGCAAATTATAAGACAATGCTTATAGATGCTTTAAAGATTTGGAAATAAATGATAGAGAATATTTGGTAACAAAATGGAGAATTTATATAGAGAATCAAGAAAAAATTAAAGAATTATTATTCAGAAATATTACTTACAAGGTAAAAGAGAAGATGCATCAGATTACCGGAGTAGTATAGTTAAATAAAATATTAGCAGAATGAGAAAAATTAAAGATGACAGAGAAGAGGTAAAAAGTTCTCCAGAATAAATTATGAACACTCCAATAAATTATGCAAAGAACATGTTTCAAGATAAATACAAGGTACACAAAAAAGAATGGAATGTTAAAATTATGAAATTATCAGACATGGAAAATAAAGAATGACAAAATGAAGTTTCCTTGTGCAAATTAGATAAAATTCTTGAACAAGTCAATTTACAGCCAGTTGGAGGCCCAGATGGAATAGCATATTAATTATATAAGAGTTTTATAGATCGACAGAAAAAATACTTGAAAAGTTATGAATGAGTGTTTAAGTTAAGGTTTTATGTATGCAGGTTTATGCAGTGGTATATTGAAATTTGTAAGGAAAATTAAGTTAAAAATGAAATAAAAAAGTGGAGACCTTTAGTCTCTAATTACGTACAGACTACAATTTTTATGAAAATAATTCAGTGGAAAATGGAAAGTAAATTGAAAAATATGGAAGATGGTATAAATAGTTTAAAGGGAAAAAGGATGCCAGAAATTATTAATAGTAAGGGAAGTGAGAATGATATTATACACAGGAAAGAGGAAACAATGCTTACTACAGGAGGCTTAAATAAAGCACTTGGTACAACACAAACTGCTCTGGATATGGGCATAACATCAGTGAGAAAAATTAAAAATGTTCGTTGTTCAGCATATTACAAAAATAAAGAATTTTATTGAATGGATAGTTAAGCAAATAAATAAATACAAAGAATGGCATGTATCAAGGATGTCCTATGAGTAGTATACTATTTGCTTTAGTTATGAATGTATTGGTTAGAGATACAAATATACATATGAAAGGTGCTACTTATATTACTAATGAAGGGATAAAAATTTCAGTTATGTTGACTTATGCAGATGATGTTATACTGATTATAAAAAACAAAGGGGGTAATTCAATAAACCCTACATGGACTGATTCTCCATGTAGGAATAGTGTTGTGGCCCAAACATGAAATATGGCCGCCAAGCGATCCAGGAAACAGGGCTGACACTGTGCGAACACGGAGGTGTCCTCAAAATGCAAATCACCTCATCTGCTGGGGAAGATCATGCAAATGAGGTGATTTTCTGATTCAGGAAGCAGAAAGTCATCTGTGTAGGTACCGTGGCTGCAGGAAAAATGCACGCAGTTACAAACTGTGTACTGGACTATAAAATTTAAACCGGGGCTATAACAGCTCAAATAAAAAGTTGTATATGTGACATTAGCCATGCAAATGGCCAAATCTATGTCCATTGACATGAAAAAGTAATGTAGTATATGAAAAAGTAATACATTTTTTAATACATATGCCACGTTTAAGGAGTGCACCACTGCACACAAATATGCTATTTAAAAAAAAAATAAAAAGTGTAAAATATTAAATATAAAGGTATGTAAAGTTATTGCATTATAGCGGCCAGCATGCAGACTCATACAATCACAGGTTACAGTGGTAGCTAAGGAGATAGGCCCTGGTATAGTGCTGTATCCAGGGTATACGCAATTAGGTGTATGTAAATGAGCTAGGGTTACTGAATCACGAAAAGGGCCACCGTGTCTATAGGTACTAATCATGGTAAGACTAGAACTGTGTTGTTGTAGGCAGAACAGATAGCTAACATTAAAAGGGGGTGTGTCACAGGATGTTTAAGTGGATAAGTGGATTGGAGCTTAGCAGCACCCGTTTGCGCTCAACTAAGAAGAGCTAAGCAGGGGGGTATGTCAGAGCTTGCTAAAGTACACTTTGCCCCGTGGCACGTGTTTTAGCTAGTTAAAGAAAAGCTAAGCATGCCCATGTACAGGGGAGGGTCTAAACTGCTGATCATTGCTTACACTAGCTCCATGGATTTGCATGGAGCACAGTAGGGGTTAGAAGTGGAAAAAATTAAAAAAAATAAATAAATAAAAGGAAATAGCCTGGGAAAGCCAATCAAGTATAAATGACTGATAAGCCCTGTTCCACTGACACTGGCCCATTCAAACCCCTCAATAATATAGCTGGCAGGTGGAATGCATCATAGTCAACCAATCACACAGGCAGCACCTGCAGCACACCAGTATAAAGTATGCATACACCCAGTCTGATTTTTCCCGCATACTATGCACCATTGGAGTACACACATGGGAATTTTAACTGACAAAATGATAGGAGTTGCTGCTGCTTTGCTACATCTGTATGTGCTACAGGCTGAGGTCAGTGATGGTGATGGTGATGATGATGATGATGCTGACAATAGGCCCAGACTGAGGAGGAGAAGAGTGTTCAGGCCCAGGTTAACCTTTCAGGGGCTACATGAGCTGGATATAGTAGAGTGCTACAGAGTGGGCAGGGACATAGTACAGCAACTCACTGAGCTCTGCCCCCCTCACCTCAGACCCAGAGACAACAGAGGGGAACCCATCCCAGTGGAAACAAAGGTATGTGTGGCCTTAAGAATACTAGTTACAGGTACTTTCCAAAGACCTACTGGAGACATCATGAGGGTCTCACAGACATCCATATTCAGGGTACTCCACCAGTTCCTGGATGTCATGCTAACACATGCCAGTGAGCACATTTATTTCCCCAGCAATATGCCTCTCTTCCACCATGTAACACACTACCCAGAGGTACTGGGTGCCATAGACTGCACTCATGTGCACATCAAAGTACCACCCAATGAGGAGAGTAGAGTGTACATCAACTGTAAAGGGTATCACTCCATCAACTGCTAGGTCATGTGCAATGCCCAGAACATTATTATTAATGTGTGTGCTGGCAGCCCTGGCAGTTATCATGACTCCCACATCTAGCATGCATCACAGCTGTACCAGGCATTTGCCAGGAGGAACATCCTGTATGGCCATCTAGTGGGTGTTGGTTATGCACTAGAACCATGGATGATGACACCCATTAGAAATGCACACACACCAGCTGACGAATGCCATAATGAGGCACACACACAACCTAGGAACATCACAGAACATGTGTCTGGGCTGTTCAAGTCATGGTTCCGCTACCTTGATATATCTGGTGGAGCCCTGCAGTACTCTCCAGCCACATGTGCACACATGTTCATAGTATCTGCCATGCTACACAATATGACCCCATGGAAACAGCTGCAGCAGGAACATTACAGGGAAGGGACACACAGCCCCCCACCATTGCCAAGGTCCCCACAGGCACAAGGGGACTCGGCAGAGGAACCCTCTGAGCCTGTTACTGTAGGCAGATGTAGCCCAGTACACCCTGGCCTTGGCAAAGAGGCAATGCATAGTACATACACTGACAATCTAGGGACCCATGGACTAACACATCACTCTGACTCACATACACACAGTAAAATTGATGCCAGCCACATCACACTACCTATACCTTACCATGTATAGGCTGTGTAGTGCTTGCACCTGACAGAGTCAGCCCTGAAACACTGTCCTCTGAACTGCTGCAGGGACAAGGTAAGTCACTTTTCTTAACAACAAATAAATGGGGTAGTAGACTGTGGTAGCATATGTATGGTATTGCTGCATGTATGCAAGAGAATGGTGTGGACTACCAGGATAGCAGCAGACAATGGACAGCTATGTGGAACAACAGGAACTGTCTGCCAAATACTAGCTGCCCCAGAATGGCCACCAAAACCCACTGCACTATGTGAGGGACTTACAAACAGCGGGGTGATAGGACAGATGCATGGATGTCAATGTTGGAGTACCATACATACCTCTCAACCTCTAAGAGCAAGAAATCTGTACAATACCATAAAGAAATGTGGGCCAAAGGCCCAAAACAGGGAGAATTGTTAAATACTGCTCTTACAAATGCAGAAAGCTGATATATTAACAGGTTTTGCAGTAGCATGAATTCTCTTAAGGGTTAGAAGTCTGAAACTCAAATGTCTGTCATTGCTTTCTAATGTCAGTCTTTAATGATTTGCCAGTAATTTTCCAGACAAGCACAATGTTATGAAAAATGGACCCAAAATGTGAGGCTAACATCTAGACATTCTGTGAAAATCTGTACAGGTGAGAGGTATGGTCCATACCCCTCACATACCCATCTTCCTATGGAACTGCAGTAACAGATATGTTTGTAAGGTAATAACATTAGGCCACACATTCCCAGGGCTGTTCCAATCAACTTGCTAACATGTTCAATTTATACAATATGCAGAGGTCAATGTGCTATGTATGTGTGTGGCTAATAGTGTCAGGAAGTAGACAGCACTAACTGGTGGCTGTTGTGGCTCACTGGGCTTAGTACGTTAGTGTGGGTGACAGGGTCCTTGGTTCGAGACTGGCTGTGTCTACTATTTTGCATGCCAGATACACTTATAGTAGGTGTTCTACAGGCTGTGCAGATGTCAGTATTTGTTACTGCAGGAAAGCTGGACAATGGATGGACAGGAGGCCCCAGATATGGACAGTACACAGCTCTGAGTAATCTAGATGGTGCCTACGACAACAACAGGTTGTGACAAGTCAGTCTAGCACCAGGATACAAAGGCTGCCACGTAACTGTGTCAGTACTCACAACAAGTCAGTGGGCACCATCCATACCCCATGAATGCCAGGATTTCTCAGAATATTCGCACATATGCCTCATATATGTGTTCTGTATGTCATAACATTGCATTAGTCTGGCAAACTATTGGCAAAACAATACAGGTTGGTGTGAAAACATCAATGACAGATGGTTGAGATACAGACTTCATACCCATATGAAAATGCAAGCTAATACAAAACCAATCTACCAACTGTCTGCATTTGGAAGAGCAAAGCTCATTACAGCCGAGTGACGTCTCCAGTCGTTTCTGCAGTTACACCCTACTGCTCCTCTAGGCGTCGAATATTGCCTGTTCATATTTGCAGTAACAATTCCAAAACCATGTTACATACAAGGTATCGGAAAATTTTATCTTTAAGCATACATGATAGCAAACACAATTGGATTGATATATCACCTCTGTCAATGGGTATTTGTTAAACATGAAAGGTGATAACTTCAATTTTTAAATGCTGAAGCCACACCCACTAGGAGTTAAAGTTACACACTCAAAAGAGCTCTACTGGAGGGAATGAGTTCCCATATCTGGGCCTGTGTCTGACTGTGATATATGGCCCTATCAAGATGGTTGCCTGTAAGAGTTTGAGCGGTATGGCCAACATGTAGCCTTAGAAGAACAGTGCAACACAAACTGTCTGAGGGCCAGAACAGATGTATGGTCACAATGCTGGCCAACTTGCTAAACAGGTACAGTCAGAGGTGTGCAGTCAGTAACCCTGTGTGTGTTGGCATGACTTCTAACCACAGTCACACCACAACTACAACCATAAGAGCAGCAACTGGGGCCAAAGCCTGCAACTGCAGCAGAGCAGGACAAAGGACCACATATAAGGGGAAGGAGAAACTATTGCCACACAAACATAGAATTTGCACACTAGAACACTTTGTGCAGTAGCATGGGTTCCCTGCAGTTTACAGAGTCAGTAGACAAATGTCTGTCAGTGGTACAATGCATTAATCTCTACTGATATGCCACTGGCATACCAGGATATCACAGTGTTCTGCAAAATGTACCTCATAGTATGCAAATCTCTGCTCAAGTCTAATATACTCTGTACCCACCCCAGATATGACTCAGTTAATAAGGATATCACACAGCCAGGAGATCACTCAGCCAGTATACCTGTGAGGTGGTGGACTGTTTACAGAGGTGTATCACCTAATATGCTGTAGCACACAAAATCCTGGACCAGAGTGCAGGTAGGCCTGGACTGAAGTCCCACTCTTACTACTGATGGTCATACTGGGCATGCCCTTACTCAGTTACTTTCAGCCCTGTCTGACTCCACATCTGACTACAGAACTGAGATTTACATATATCTATTCTGCATACAGACAGCCATGTACACCTTTACTGTCCACCCTACCACCATGAGACATGTGTACCCCCATCTATCTGTATGCGGTACATACAAGATTTATCTGGATCTGTTGTGTGTGATATACATACAGATATATAGGTAACATATAGAAATATATTATTTACAGAGAGGCAGAAACAGGGGGAGAGAGAGAGAGAGAGAGACAGACAGAGACAGAGAGAGACCCTTAAAGGTATAGATTGATGTACTGCAGCAGCCACATGTACACCAATGTTAACCAGTGGCATATAAAAATACTATGGTGAGGCCCATTTGGTAATAGTAGATAGGCAGGGGTTGCAATCTCACATCAGTTGCCGTGTGTGTGTGTGTGTGTGTGTGTGTGTGTGTGTGTGTGTGTGTGTGTGTGTGTGTGTTTCTGTATGTATTACATGTACAGCAGAATATACACACCCAACAGGCCTATGTCTGTGTAATGGCTACCCATATTTTGGCCCTGTGACTACTGTCCTCCACAACAGTGGTCTCCCTGTAAGCAGCTACTGATGTTATCCATCCCAGCAGCACTGGCAGACACTCTCTACATGTGCAATTCCCATGGTGCATATGATAGATACATATTGCTATAATAGAGACAGTTAGAAAGGTAGTGGTTCAATTTCCAACAACATCAACTGAGTGTGTGTGTGTGTGTGTGTGTGTGTGTGTGTGTGTGTGTGTGTGTGTGTGTGTGTGTGTGTGTGTGTTTGTGTGTGTGTAACTATATTCCCTTATGGCTGTCTGTAGTTTCTGCCTATGTGTGTGCAATGCCAATACATTGTGGGGCTTGTCCCAACCTGTTAACCCCCATTGCCCTATGTTACAGGGCCTGCTGATGTCATCAACCTTAGATGTGCCATCGGACACTCTTCAGACATATAAGCTCCATGGTGCATGCAGTAAGTATGTAGTAGTGTAGTACATATGAGTAGACAGGTAGGGACTCTAATCTCAGTACTGCCTATTGTGTGTGTGCTTGTGAAGCATATCTCATGTGTGTGTGTGTGTGTGTGTGTGTGTGTGTGTGTGTGTGTGTGTGTGTGTGTATGTGTGTGTTGTGGTTTGGTCATACCATTTTCAGCCTATTCTACCCTGCTGACTCCCCCATTGCATTATTTTACAGGTCCTGTTGATGTCATCCACCTTAGATACAGCACTGGATAGTCTTCAGGCATATAAGCTTGGTGGTGCATGTGATAAGTCTATAGCACTATACTACATACAACTAGATAGGTAGGGCTTCTAATCTTAATACTGCTACGTGTCTGTGTGTGAAGCATATCCCCTGTGTGTGTGTGTGTGTGTGTGTGTGTGTGTGTGTTTAGGTTGGTTATACCATTTTCAGCCTGTTCCACCCTGCTGCCTCCCCCATTACAATACTTTACAGGGCCTGTAGATGTCATCCACCTTAGATAAGCATTGCGCACTCTCCAGGCATATACGCTCCATAGCACACATGATAAGTATATAGTACAAACAACTAGATAGGAAGGGGTTCTAATCTCAATACTGCCAACTCTGTGTGCATGTGTGTGTGTGTGTGTGTGTGTGTGTGTGTGTGTGTGTGTGTGTGTGTGTGTGTGTGTGTGTTATCATCATGGCTGGTATGGTATGTACCTATGCTGACATCTGCACCAACTGGAAAGGCTATGTTAACACCCACAAAAGTTATCCATGCCCTTCAACACCTGTGCCATGCAGACAGCCTTGAATCAGTACTGCCCCACTCAGTATTGGACAGGTTGTCCACAGGTGGACTGTGGCATGTCTAATTGGCAATGTTGTGCTCAGCCCTTCAACAGCTCCCCCATATATGTGAGTATAACTCTGTGTGCATTACTGGCATGACAGACCTGAATAACATATGAGACAGCAAAACAACCTGCTGGAGAGTCAGGTTTTATTTGCAAGAGGCTCCCTGTCGCAGGAATGCACTCCCCAAACATGTCAAGCACAGTGAATGCAAATCCTCATCAACTGAATCAAGGTTGAATGGATAGGAAAAGAAAACATCTGTCCCTGGGATCCAACCTGTGCCCAGCAATGCCAGGGTCAACAGGTGCTGATCGATGATTCTGTTGGGGATAAAGTAATGGCTAGGCTTGTAAGGAACCCAGGGCAAGTAGTCCAGTAATGTCTTCTGTACCTATGAACTGTGATCCTATGGAACTCCCAGGTGACATGTATCAAGAGTAGCATACTGTGTCAAGGGGCATGCATGCAAGGTTATGCTGTCTGCCCCCATTGTCCCTCATACACTATTCCATGCATATGCACCTAGGTAAACATGCATATATACAGCCATACCTTGCCAATGAAAAAGTCTCTGCTTTGGCACTCTGCCATCCTGAGCTTCTGTAATGGCAGCAGCTCACCATGACTTTGACACACAGACACCTGGAATAGAAACAGACTATGGTGTGTGAGACAAAAGTCAATCAGCAGTACTAACAGCAATAAAGCATCATGGCAGAAAGGTACAAGCAGTTTGATGCGTATGCATGACAACTGCCAGCATACAGCACATTACGGGGAATAACACTACTACACTACAAACTGCCAATAACTGTACTGCATTCATCCTGTGCATCAGACACATATTAGCATGTCCCTGCATTGATGGTATGAATAACAGGGATGTGACACTGGTATCGCCAGATGCACAGGGTCTGGTGTGGAGTTGCCAAAGTCCTAGGCTGTGCCATACAGTTGACATTGTGTTTGTGTGTGTTTCTGGAAGGGTGCTGGCAGCTGGGACATGGATGGGAGCTGTGTGTGTCTGTCGGTGACCTGCATGTGACAGTGATGTGTGAATGTGTGCATGCACACTGTCAAGCCATGTGCTAGCCCTACACAAGGGTATGTTGTATAGCTGTGGACCATACATGGCAGAATGTACAGTTTACCATCTCCAGTCATGACCACGGGAACTGGTTCTGCCAGGAATGGCACTGGCACCACCATGCCCAGGGCCAGATGTGGTGCTACTTCTGATGGTGACTGGTGTCTGCTAGATCTGTTTCCATCACAGGACCACCCAGGACCACATGCCCATGGTCTGCCACATTGTGGTGTGGACAACACCGTTCCTTCGGTAGTGCTGTTGGTACTGCTACTATGGGAGTGTGATTGTGCATGGCCACATGGACTCTCAGCTGATGTTGTTGCTGACCTACATCCATGTGTCTGATGCCCTACTGCCACCACATGTTTAAGCAGAGACATTGCATGGTTAGGGACTGACAATGTCTCACCCCACCATCTATCTATTACATCAGTGAAATGACATAAGGCATCACCAATGCTGTGGAGGGAGTCATGCATGCCAGTCAGTGTGGCATCCATGACCCTGAGCATCCATCTGGTGTACCATTCACAATGTGCCTGTGCCTCCATGATAGACCAAAACATGCATTGGGTGACACCTGCTGTGACACCTCTGACAGGAGCTGGATGGGCAGCAGTCCTCCTTTGAGCACACCTGTCAATCTGCCTGTGTGGGACCTCACCAGCTTTCTGGCTATGGCTAGTGTCTTCAGTGACAAATGCCATAGTCATCACACTCCCCTTTTTGATGCCACCACCCTCTGACTGCTCAATATCTGTGGCTGCTAGGGACTGGGTATGTGTGGACATACTGGCCATGTGTGGGGACATTGGGGGTGGAAGTGGGATGTCAACCAATGGGACAGATTCAGCCCCCAACAACCCCTCCTGTGCCTCACAGCGGCCACCATCATCATCAGAGTCTGATGAGACACTGACATCAGGTTGTGAGGGGACACACTCCAACCCCCATGATCACCTGTAAGGGAAAGACAACATGACAACATTAATTCCTGCACTATAATTGCTGATACACACACACACACACACACACACACACACACACACACACACACACACACACACACACACACACACACGTGAGGTGCCACAAAAGCATTATACAGACCACATTTTCTGACTGATGCCATGCACACCACACAGTCAGACCACAACAGACACACTCTGGTCAAGCCCTCAACAATATACAGTGCAGCTACATCCAGTTAAAGTTTCTAGTACTATACACCTGTGAGATACATGACAAGTCAGAGTATATGATGGACCTTCACCTAAAACACAGTGCACCCATTTACACAATAGTAATGCACCCTAAGGGGGGGCGGAGCCTGAATGGATAACTGAAGGCAGCACTTTTTGGAGCTCCATAAACTAGTATTAAAATCAGGAAATTATATTAAATATTTCTAACAAAAACACTACAAGTAATTAGTTAATAGTCTAAAGTAACTAATTACAAGTTTTCGTGGATTTTTACAAGAAGTTTCCTGTCAAATTATTCAAGAGTCTATATACAGTAATTGGAGGGATGAGTTACCTGAAGAATTCTCATTCTGATCTGACAATAAAAAAGGAACTACAACTGGTGACTACTACATAACAAGAATTATCAATGAAAATGGATGACTTCAAGGTTAATCTACAGAATTTAAAAGAGAACACACAGAAACAGTCTTCAAAGAAATACTTCAGCAACATCAGTCAAAGATAACCATTGAAGCTTCTTTGTCAGACATTGATGGAAGGCGTAGAGAAGAGGAAACACAAACAGAGTTTCTCCTGAAGCAAAATATCTGTCTCTCTAATAAAGTAGATGACCTAGAAAATAGTGAAAGAAGGTCAAACATCAGGATTTTTGGTTTACCTGAGAAAACAGAAGGAGGGGACATCATAACTTTCTTAAATCATGGATTCCAGAGATTCTAGATCTTAAAGAAGGATTTTCATTTGGTATAGAAAGGGCACATTGAGCTCTGGGAAATAAAACCTCAGCTTCAACATCATCACCATCTTCTGTGCCACCAAGATCAATTATAATAAAATTTTTATCTTCCAAGGACAAAGAGCTGGTGTTAAAAACAGCATGGAGGAAAAGTCCTATTAAATACAATCAGAATCTAATAAGATTTGATAATGATTATTCCACTAAAGTACTGGAATAGAGGAAAAAGGTATGGCCACTAATAAAAACTCTGAAAAAGAACAACATTAAAGCTCAATTAACCTTCCCTGCAAAAATAAAAATTCTCCACCTAAGTGAGATGAGAACCTTTAACACTCTGGAAGAAGCCCTACAATTAACAATAACGTCATAACTATCTCAGAAGATATGGAATGGGCATCCCCATCCTTGAATAGAACCACTGATAAAAATGGCTGGACTGATATTAAAAAGAAGAAACAGAAAAATGAATCTGTGAAATCTCTCAAAGTATTAACTGCAACCTAACTATTAAAATCATGTAAATGGATTCACTATGTTACAAAACCTTTAACCTTATGCATTTATATATTACACATATATACAGGAAAAGGCATGTTTCCTTTAACTCTTCACACATGATTTACTAATTTAATATTAGTCATAAGTTATTTCTTGCTAATATTTTCTTTCCTTTCCTCATGTCTTTTTTATGTTTTCTTTTCTTCTCTTTGTTTTTTTTCTCTTCTCTCTCTATATTCTTATACTAAATATATGTTAAAATTATTTATTTAATATAGTTACTTATACAAACTAGTAATATCAAAGTTAAAATATTTTGTTTTATAACTCTGTATTTTCAGCTTATTATTTTCATGTCTATTTATTTAGTTAATTATTTTTTTAATTATTAAACTGCTTATTGATATTTCCTGTTAGCTGAACAGAACCCTAGTCGCTAGATGTAATATCACTTTGAATGTAAGAGATCTATATAGTAGCATTCCAATGTTTTTCAGACTGTATTACTGAAATGCCCCTCGTAACTATGAATGGTTTCTGCTTTCAAGTTAAGAAACGCAATTGAGGACTGACAGTTAAAATTAAAGTAACATGCATCAATTCTGTTAATTGCTGACGTGACTGAAGTTGTTAGGAAGGGGACTCGTTTGAGTCCCAGTCATAACATGCTGAAAATTAGCCTATAATATAGTCCTGGAGTTTATCTTGCTTACCATTTAGTAATTGTAGAGAAAATATGTATTATGTCTGATCGGCATTGGTTGTTTCAGGCTGTTGTTTGGTTGTCAACCTGTGTGCACATAAAACATCTATTTTTTTTAAAATATGATAGCTTATTACCATTCCATGTGTTAAAGTGTCAAATTGGTTAGCAGGTAACATACTTTGATCGGGAACAGTATAAAATGTATTGAGTTAGTGAAGTTGAGTGTCCTTTCTTTGGACGATGCATTAGAGTGTTGTATGGAAGAGGCAATCTAGCGAGCTGCAAACATGCACTGACTGCACATAATCCTGTATTTACTATAGTATAAAAACACCAACCTTCTCTCCCCAGGCATTAATAACAACTACTGCCTACCCTTCTGTTTTGACCTTTGTCTCACTGCCCACTGTTTGCTGCATCGTATATGCATTTTGTAGCCATTTGTAGTCAGTTAGTGTTTCGCAAAGGTCTTGAGCCATGGGTGTGTCTCTAGAGAGCAATGGTGTGAGCATCCATGTCTGAATTATGACGAACAGACTGACAGAGAGCTGTTGTATCCCATGGTTATGTCCTGCCTGGAATCTTGTTGGGTTGTTGCTGTATGCTGTTGCTGCAAGGGCCATGATTTGTGTTGCAGCTGGCAGACAAAGCTGACACTGAAAGCGGTGTTCAGGTTTCTTGGAGGACTGCATTGTTGAGATGGTGATAGCCAAAATAGCAAGACGCTTGTTCCCCTCCAAGGGAGATAAATGTCGGCTGGTGGTGTTTTGGGCAGGGCTTGTTGATGCATGTGGTATCTTTGCTTTTCCAGGTTAATTTGTGGGGGTTGTTTATGGCAGAGATGGTGAGAGGTGTCGTTCTAGTGATACCTTCTTATACCTTCTAAAATGATAGCACTTGGTGTGTGGCTTTGTTATGCATGTGAAATCATAACTTGTTTTTTATTCCATTATTGCTGGTTGCAGGCACAGCTTTTCTGGAGCCGATGTGCAGATACATCGGGCCAGAACAGAGGAGTGCTGCTGTTCAAGCTGCTTATTGCTGTATGCAGACAAAAGGTATACCGAGAATAGGGTAAAAAGTGGAATGAGCATGGTGTGAGCTGACCCTGACATGTTGCGGCCATGGGTAGTGAGCTCCTTGCGGGGGAGAGAAACAAAAGGAAAGGGTGAAGGGGAAAACTGTGCATTAAGCCAATTTATCACAGTAACTGTTTGAATGGGAATTAAGAGCTCGTGAATTTCTAAATAAAGATTTTAAAGACTGCAGGTCACATGAGCTAGGGAAGCAATTTTCAGCTTTCTCTATAACTGCTGCATATGTTTAATGTTGTCATAGCAATGAGTAGGTAAGGAATTGATTGGTTGTTGGTTTACTTGTAGTCTACAGAAGCATGAACACATTTTACTTATGGAAACAAGCTAGAAACCCTTTATTTAGTTATACCCCTTATATGAGAACATAAAGCTAAAATTGGTTGATGTTTGAAACATACTTTAACTAAATATAACATTAAAGTAAACTAAGCATCTAGAATGCTATAAGTATCTGACAGTCATATTTATAGAACTGCTATGCTTTACACCACTTTGTTAATATAGATACATACACTTTCTTTGAATGCCTTTCTATAACATAACTATAAATACCAGCTAAAGCACAATAAGATTAATGGTTATATTTATGTTATAATATAATTTTACAGTCTCTTTTAATTTTAATGAACAGTACTTGAAAGTATATGCTTGTCTGTTACAGGAAGTGATATTCTTCAAAATTAATGTTATTTGTTTTAAGCCTTTGTGATTAAGGATTTAAAGTATTTGTGTGTTTCAAACAAGTGAATATTATATCCAATATGGAAAGATATGTTGATACAAATAAGTTGAATAAGTTTAATAATCAGTATAATTCAACTGCGTAGGTTTTTTTGTTTAGATGGTAATGATATAGTAGTTAATTCATATAAAACAATACCTTTTACAACTGAATGTTTTAAAATCAAAATAATAGTAGTTTTAATAGACTTCTTTAGTGTTTAAAGTGTATATGGAGCTTAAATGAATGGAAAAAGGAAGTTAGAGTGTTAGTTCATCAGATGTACCTATCTGTTGGACTAGAAATGCATTTCATTCCATGGTGGGTAGGGATTAATGATCAAACTACCTTAATTTTAGTACTTTTTAGTACTTGTTTTTAGGATGTTAATTAGTTTCAACAAGCCTGACGTATACTTGTTGAGTACTTTAGTGATAACATGCTTCACTGAGATAGTTGATTATGTACTAATCAACAGTCTTTTAATATTAGAGGAGGGGATGATTCCAGGAAAAGTTAATGACACTTTAAACGTTTCTTCAAAATAATCTGATATGGATTTTTCTATATTATCTTTAAACATTAATGGTCTAAATGGTCCAAATAAAAGATCTAACTTATTAAGATATCTAAATAGATCTCAAATATTTTTTTTACAGGAAACTCACTTCAAGAGCAATGATAATTTCATATGGAACCAAAGTGATTTTATGACCTTAGCATGCTCCAATTTTAAAACGAAGAGGGGAGTAATAATTTTATGGAGAAAGAATTAATTAAACCCTGAAATAATATATATAGTCATCCTGAAGTTTAATAATAGGTTGTGGACACTATCAAATCTTTAAAATTGAAAGATACCTTTAATGTTACAGATAGCAGTTCTTTGTTATTCTCATAGGTTCATAGGTTCATAGCCCACCAAGATTATATATTTGATACTCAAACCAATGATAAGATATATGCATTTTTCGGGATCTCTTCAAAAAATTTACTTCCTTTACAATAATTCCATGCCCCATCTTAGACCACAATTCACTAGTTCTAAAAACTAACATTCATTTCTAGTGAATATAGTAATGGTTTGGGATTCATTAAAAGCTTATATTTATGGAAAATCGATGGCTTGGTACAAAAATAAAATCAAGGAATGGGAATGTGAACTTCAGGAACTAAAAAGAAAACTCACATTATTTAAATCTAAAAAATCTCCTAATTTGCTAGAAAATAAGAAGACAATAGAAGACTTAAATAAAAGATGTATCAAAATCTTAAATCGCAAAACTAATTTAGCCATGGAGAGGTTAAAAATAAATTCTAATGCCACTTCTCCAAAACACTTCCATAATTTATCTGTTAAAGTTAAAATGCAATATAAAACTAATTCTATTGTTAATATCTTACATGAAGTAAAAGGTAAGAAAGTTTCAGAAATAAGAGATATACTAGATGCTTTCAAATGTCATTACAGAAATCATTATAAAAGCAAGAATACTATAACAGAACATTCCATTTTATAAAATATGATTTTGAATATTAAATCAATCCCTGAAGGTTTACAAAGGGAATTACAAAAATCCATTACACATAAAGAAGTCATTGATACAATCAAAGAAAGTAAAACTAGTAAATCTCCTGGAATGGATGGTTTAATCACAGAAATTTACAAATTATTCCCCAAAAATATAACTTCCTTGTTACATAAAACAGTTATTGAAATTCAAACCCATACAATAATCCCTCCTTCATGGAGATACTCTTTAATCATACCCATTTTAAAAGAAAAATAAGGATGCTAGCCATTGCAGTTCATACAGGCCAATTTCATTATTAAATAATGAGTATAAAAAAAATGATTATAAAAAAATTGCACTTTATTCACTTGCTTTTACTGTATTTGTCTTTCCTCCTACTTTATTTTGCTTTCCTTAAAATTACTCAGTTTTATTTATTCTGCTGCATTTATTACTGCTCGGCAGTAGCCTGATTAAATTGTAAGTGTTATTCTAAGTCTTTTGGTTTAAGCACTTGGGCTTCATAAAGGCTGTTTTACATTAAGATGGTTTGTGTTCTGCACTGTTGTGGCAGGACAGGTAGCTTACATCCTTCTAAGCTGGGAATTGCTGATTGAAGGCCCAGTGTCTGCTATTCTAAAAGTGTATTAGTCCTGGCTTAAGCACTTGGGCTTCAGGCCAGTTATTCTACATTAAGAAGGTCTGTGGTCTGCAATCTTGTGGGAGGAGAGGCTGGATTCTGCCTTTCTGAGCTGGGAATATCTGGTCACAGGCTTATTGTGCCAGCTTATTTGAACTGTTACTTTCTGAAATTGGTGTGGCTTGTTGCTGTAGCATAGACCAGATTCAGGCCTGCTGAATCTAGCTTTGTTTGTATAACTTGAGCACTGATCCAGGCCATCTTTTTTGGAGAAGGTTCCCCTGCACCCTAGTAAGCAGGGGTGTGCAGTTAGAACTTGTCTGACTGAAGAATGCTGGAACAGGGCTCAGTTTTGAGCTTTTTTTATGGTTAACTGGGTAACTTGTTTAAATCAGTTTGTTCATTTTCTATTGTTTATATATATATATATATATATATATATATATATATATATATATATATATATATAATTGCACTTTATTCATCTGCTTTTACTGTATTTGTGTTTCTTCCTACTTTATTACTAGGGGCATTGACTACAACTCTGATCTGTGATATATAACAATAAGTACTCTTTTCTGCATTTAAAGTGTTTTTGAGTGTATCTGCTTTATTTAAAAAAAAAAAAAAAATATATATATATATATATATATATATATATATATATATATATATATATATACTTGTTTCCCACCTTTCTAAGCTAGTATAGTCCAGTTTTCAGGTTAGTGCTGAATTCAGGGCTGTGTTACAAATCTCTGTGTTTGCCCATACCTTACTTGGATAGAAGGAAGTTCTCTGTTCACCTGTGAGAGAGGGGAGCTTTGAGCAGCCTATCTGTCCCTTGAGGAGTGGTTTCAGCATAGAAATTAGTAGTTTATTGGCCATTTTGGGCTAATTTCTATCTTTGATTTCCCTGCAATAAATACCATATTTGCTTGGTTTTGCGTGCTGGGCAGCGCCAGCTAGCAAGGGTAAAACTATTCCCGGCTCCACAAAGTCTCCTCTTCAATTTTTCCTTTGGAACTAGACAAACTTTCAACTTAAGCACTCAAGCCATTCATTTCTTGTCCTGGCACTTGCTCAAAACTTATAGCAAGCACTTATAAACCTTAGCACTAGACCGTCCTGTACTATACAGGACAAGGCTCTCTATTTGACCTTACCAGCCGTCCAGTAAAACAGTTCACTGTACCGATCCAGGCATATTCAAAGAGCAGTTTCAGGTGTACTGTCTAGTCCAACTGGTGAATCTGGCATTTTGAGGCAATGTTACAACTGCCTCATGTACACAGACAGCCCCCTCCTCCTACCACCAAACACTAATACATGTGAAAGATGCAATTATACAGCCAAACTGGAGGCTAAGCTCTCTCAACCCAAGACTGGATCAGACAGTCAAGAGGAGAAGGGAAATACTTGCATCTCACCACCAGTCTCACATAAACCCATTAAAGCAGCACTGGAAAAAAACACACATAAAAACATGAAAACATACTCGGAGGCTCTAAATAAAAATCTGCAAAACCAACAGAGACCTCCAAAGCAAACATCCA
The DNA here is from genome assembly GCF_019279795.1 of Protopterus annectens. Lineage (NCBI taxonomy): Eukaryota > Metazoa > Chordata > Ceratodontiformes > Protopteridae > Protopterus > Protopterus annectens. The sequence continues at coordinate 650,134,322 of NC_056735.1, read as the reverse complement.
AGCAACCTTCACCCCCCAACACAAACCATGAAACACATACTTCCCAAAACCAGTGTGCCATGCAATCATAGCCCTTAAGGCAAAATAACATACCCAACATACTAGTAATAGGTGACTCTATAGTCAGGCACACTGACTTCCCACTCACTAGGCTGAATAAGGAGAAGGTTACTGTTAGCTGCCTGTTGGGTGCCAGGATCTGCCCTATAACACAAGCACTCAGGTCATTCCAGAACAAGTACAAATATGACTCTGTCATTGTTCATGTTGGTGTGAATGACCTGAGGCATACCTTTCTTGACTACATGAAAAGAGGCCTGAAAGAGCTCTCTGATCACGTAGCCCAGGTCGGTATGACCCTTACCCTGAGTAGCATCCTGCCCTCACCAAGAATGATACCATGGTATAAAGAAAAAATTCTCGATTTCAACAATTGGCTAAGTTTCTGGTGTCATTCAAAGGGGATCCAATGTCTGTCCGCCTGGGATGACATGCTCGACAAGCCACGCTGCTTCACTAGAGACGGCTTGCACCTGTCACCCTTAGGCTTTCGAATACTGGCCAAGGCTCTTGCCACCCACATAGTGCCTTTTTTAGGCAAGGCTCAAAAGACAAACCCACCGCCGTAAAGAGCACAAGTAAAAAAAACTGAGGGTAATGCTACTCAATGCCAGAAGTCTGAACCTCATAATGCATGCACTTGAGGCACTCCTCAGTATGGAGAAAATCAATATATGTGCAGTAACAAAAACCTGGTTTAAGGCTCCAGAGAGCACCCCAGCACTACCAGACTACAACTCATACTATACATTTTGGCCACAGAACCCAAACCAAAATACAAAAGGCGTATCCATATTCATCAAGGATAGCCACACCTCCAGGTTAGTGGCATAGCACGATGCTTCAGAGATCATTCACGTGCAACTAACAATGGGCAAAACTGCAATTAAAATTGTAGCTTGCTACAGATCACCCACCATATCCCAGGACCCCCATTCTGTGTTTCTGGAAACACTGGGAAACATAAAGGTCCTACCAAACACCCTAATATTGGGTGATTTCAATTACCCAAACATTAACTGGGAGAACTATTCAAGTGCTAACTCCCTTGCCCAACATTTCCTAGAATTTATAAACTCAAGCACCCTGGTTCAACTGGTCAACACTCCCACCAGAGGTGACAACATATTGGACCTGGTCATCACCAACATGGGTGACTGGTACTCCACACCGGAGGTCAACCCCTCGCTGGTTAGATCTGACCATAAACAAATTGCTTTGGATATCCACATTCCGCCCCCACCCCTGGACAAGAAAACCACTGTGAAAAATGTTTCAAAAGCAAACTTCACATTACTTAAGACCAAGGTGGAAAGTTTCAAAGCCCCCATGCTGAAAGATAATGCTGTCCAAGCTGCAAAATCCTTTACTAATGCATTCTACAGACACCTACAAGAATGCATGGATCATGCCATCCCAAGCAAAACCAAGACTCATGCCTCCAAGAAAAGGAAACCAGTCTGGTGGACTCCTGCCATAAGCAAGCTATACAATAGAAGGAGGAAACTAGTACAAAAAAGAGTAAAATCCCAAGAAGGGAAGACATTCCTGATCAGTATCAGCAAGAAACTATGATCCCTCATAAAATCATCCAAGGCGAGCTTTGAAAAAAAAATTGCCAAGGACTCCAAAGATAACCGCAAGGCATTCTTTAGCTATGTCAAGAATCTAAGTGGCAATGCTCAGATCTGCTCAGAGTTGAACCGACTGATATCGCCAACATCCTGGCAGACAGGTTCAACACAAACTTCACCCCCTTCTCACCCCCAAAAGGGCCCTTAACCATACCAAAAGAATGTAGAGTCCCTGAAATCAGACACTCATGCTAAAACAGCCCTCTCCAAAGCCAAAAACACAGCATCAATGGGACCGGATGGTATCCCAGGCTGCGTCCTACACGAGCTCAAAGATGAACTCACCCCTCACCTAAACACACTGTTCAAAATCAGCCTCTCCACAGGCTACGTACCCATAGAGTGGCACACAGCAATGGTTATTCCACTCCACAAAGGTGGAGCTACAACAGACCCTGGGAACTATCGCCCTATAAGCCTGACTAGCTTGGTCTGGAGCGCATCATCATGGAACTCATTAACAGAGACATTGGGAACATCTAAGCACTGGACCCTACCCAGTTTGGCTTTGTTAAGAGCAGATCATGCCTCCTAAACCTGGTGGACTTTTTTGAGACAGTTACCAAGGCTATAGACAAGGGAAGGGTGGTACACACAGCCTTCCTAGACCTCGCAAAGGCCTTCAACACCATTCCCCATTCTGGTATTATAGATAAGCTCACCAGCCTGAACATAAACCCCTACGTCACAAGATGGGTTGCCAACTGGCTCACAGACAGAACCCACATGGTGAGAGTTGTGGGAGCTATGTCCGACTCTAAACTGGTTACAAGTGACATTCCCCAGGGCTCAGTCCTAGGACCCCTCCTGTTTGGCATATACTTCTCAGATGTACAGGCAAGCACAGAAGGACTATGGCTGACCAAGTCCACAGACAACTGCAAACTAGGGGCTATAATTGACTCTCTGACAGACACAGACATCCTCCAAAAGGGTCTCACTGAGACTGATACCTGGTGTCAAAATCATGGCCTCAAGCTAAATGCCAAAAAGTGCATAGTCATCCCCTTTGGAAAAAACAAAGTACCCACAAACTACCACATAGGTGGTAGTCCCCTAAATACAGAAGACGTAATAAGGGATCTGGGGACCAAAGTAGATAGTAATCTCACCTTTCATAATCACATTGCCAAAGTAGTTAGAAAATCCTTCTACGTGGCCCACCTAATCACAAAAGGGTTCACATCCAGATCAAAAGAGGTCATTGTGCCCCTCTACTCATCACTCATCAGACCCATCATAGAGTACAACACCCCATTTGGGGTGTACCTTACAAGACACCTGCAACAGCTGGAAAGACCACAGAAGTACCTTACCAAGAGTATCACTGGCCTCAAACAGATGCCCTATGTAGCTCGACTGAAGAAATTACAGCAGTACTCAGTTGCATACCGCCTACTCAGAGGTGATCTCTGCCTGACATACAAGGCCATGTCCAACCCAGAATTGATGGACATGCTCCACCTAAAGAAAAACATCCCCGTGAGCCACATGCTCTAGGGATCTAAACCTCACCACAACATTAAATAGGATGTGCTGGAGGGATATATTCCTGTCCCAGAGACTTTCCATGCTTTGGAACAAAATCACAATCTACATAAGGCAGAGCTCTTAACTAACACTCTTCAAAAGAAACCTTGACGAGTGGATGGGAAACAGAAAGTTTACCTCAGGGATCACTTCAGTGGCTCTGCTGGACAGAGGCACAGGTAAGTAATCTAAGGGGGCGGTGAAAGCCAACACATTCTGGCCAGGCTTATAAATGCCTTCGGGCAGATAGCCTAGTACCTACCTATGAACCTATGAACCTATAAAATATTTATGTCTATACTGGTAAATAAAATAAAAAATCAAATGTATGAAATAATCAACTATGACCAAACCAGGTTTATTCAAAATAGACATGCACATGACAACATTAAAAGAATATTGACATTAATTGATTATTTAAACAAAGAAAATATAGAAGCCTTAATAATTGGACTAGATATTGAGTAGGCTTTGATTCCTTGAACTGGGATTATTTAATTAAAATCTTAGAAGCTTATGATTTTCCTATCTCCTTTATTACATTTATTAAAAAGGTTTATGAAAACAACTTATGTTAAAATAGGACCCTTTACTTCAGAGGCTATACATGTTATGAGAAGTACTAAACAGGGACGCCCTGTGTCACCCATTTTATTTGCATTGGCTATAGAGCTATTAGCTATATTAATATGAAATAATCCAAAGATACAAGGAATAAATATATTTGGTCAATATAATTCCAAAATCATGCTCTTTGCTGGCAATATACTTCTTACACTATTGAATTCAAAAGAAACTTTAGATAAACTAGATAGTCTGATAGAGAAATTTCATAAGATCTCAGGACTCCATTTTAATAATCAAAAATTTAAATAGTTATTATTAAATAAAAAATGATTTTCAAATTGATAAGAATCATATCATAGGAGAACAAGTCACAGCAATAAAATACACTGGGATAGACCTGTGTGAAAATATGCAAGATATAATGAATATTAATTATAGAAGGGTCATGGATACAATAGATTCTCTAGTGTGCAAATATAATAAGTTATTCATAGTTTTTGAAGATAGACTACAGCTGATTAAAATGGTTCTTCTTCCTAAAATTTTGTATGTTGTACAAGCCACTTTGTTAATTCCTGAGAAAACTTATCTTAAGAAAATAACATCAATATTGCTAAGATTCTTGTGGTATCCTAAAAGAAACAAAATTGCATATACCCATCATACCAGACAATGGGATCAGAGAGGAATAAATTTCCCAGATTTTATATAAGAGCTGCTTTACTTAAAACTGTGATTGAATGGCTCAACCCTAGTTATATATCCAACTGGAAATTGTTACATACAACTATAATAATAAATGAAAACAATTTACTTAAAAATACTATTACTGTAGATAAGGATAATATATTATGGTACTCATTGACCTTACATTTACAATACAATATAACTAAACTAACTAGATCAAATTTAATAAATCATTTATTTGATCACTTTAGGAAATTTATAAATATGAATATGGATTTAAAGCTTTGGTTTGCAACATTAATTCCCTTCAGCATTACTAAAAACTTTCCAGATAGAATTCAAAGGGATATATTCTTCTCTTGGGAACAGAAAAATCTAATTTGTTGGCTGCATTGTATAAAAATCAGCAAGTCTTGGATATACAATATATGATGTCAACTTATAAAGTGAATGCTCATGAATGGTTAATACTTCAGAATATATTGACATACTCCAAGGATCTATGTAGGATAATAAATAATTCTTCTTTCTCAACTCCACCTAAATTTATAATCAGACTGTTTGAAATTTTATGTAATAATAAGAATATGAAAAATGGAACTTCATATTTATATAATCTAATAAAATACTACAAACATTACTTAAACCAGCATATTGGCAATTCATTACTAAAGGATATATGATGCAATTAACCCCAGAAAATAAAATAAAATCTACTACTTTCAGTAAAATTTACTTTTTGTTCTCATTATTGGAGAATATTTACCTGGAAATTCCTCCATAGCACCTTCTTAACCCCTGATAGTTTCAGAAATCATTCCTTCTAATAATGGGTTATGCTGGAGATGTCAACAGTTTGATAAAGCTGATTGGTCTCACATTTTCCACAAATGTATAAAAATTAAACCCTTTTGAAAAAGTATTAATAATTTAATGCAGGTGATTTAAACAGATAATTTTGTCATGACCAAGGCTTTAATATTACTTAATATAACTGATGTTTTTTTTTTTTTTTTCAAATAAAACTGACCTCTATATACTTTGGACTATACTAGCTATAGCTAGGCGATGCATAACAAAGAGATGGAATTCTACCACAGTTCCTAGCAAAGAAGATTGCCTGTGTCTATTGAAGAGGACAGCCTTGATGGAAGTTAAAAGGAAAGAATTAAGAATGTTTCTTAGGCCATTAATTAATAATCAATGGAAAAAAGTTTTGACATTGATTGACACTTTGCAAATGGATCCAACCTCCTCTTGAAATAAGTACTTTTAAGTTTAATTAAATTATATCTTATAAATTATCACTCAATTTAAACGTCAGGCTAAATGTAAATTTGTATATAGTTAATTATTATCTAATTTGATTGTAAATTGTAATAAGTATTCATTTATTGTTTTATTTCATATTCAAAATAAAAATCATCTGAGTAAAAAAAAATAGTAATACACCCTTGTATAGCAGACTGGCTGCACCTATACAAAACTAGGTGCTAATATGGTACAGCTTCTGCAAATATGCTACTGTGATTACCAATGTGATGCACTGCAGTGAACCCCACCAGAAGTGAACATGCACATATTGCAATATGGCTAAGCTTAACAGTCATGTCCATGGCAAACTGCCAGTCCTTAACATGCCTATGGTATAGGTGAGCCAGAACAAGACAGTTCCTCACTCACAGGCTACAGGTTGATGGTCCTCAGCCACACCAGAGGCACCTATGGATTTGTGGGGGAGAAGTATTGTCAGCACACACACATGTGGCACTGGTACAGGATAATATGTGCATTTATCAACATGTACAGTTCAAGCTGTGATACTACCCAAATTGCTGACATTCACAATATGTGTGCACATGTGAGCATTACAAAACCACACCCACAAATGCGGATTGACCTGACATATGTGTACGGGTATACAGAGGCTGCTACTATGAATGCTACACTATTAATGTGATGACCACTGAAGGCTTACCTGGACACTCACCAGCTGTTGAATCTGTGCCACCCACCTCCACAACATATGTACTAATGGTTTTCTGTGAGCTGGTGGCTGAACCCAGGTTTGCCAGGAACTCCTCTGTGGCTGAGAGTGGTGGTTGTGTAGCAGGTCTTCCCCCTGTGCCAGTACAGTCCCTGGCCACAGCTGCAGCCCTTTGCCGTGCATGATGTATGCCATCCGTAGCATAGTGTTGGACTAATTCATAGCTCCTGTCCTGGTGACCCACATCATTCACTGTTGCTACCAAGTCTTCCCACAGTGCAGCACGTTGTTGTTGGTTATGGCGAGTCCTTGGTAACAGCACCCAGTGATGCAGTTCCAGGGCATCAATAATTACAACTGTCTCAGCTTCTGAGAAGGGTGGATTACGATTTCTAAACATCCCACCTGAAAGACATGAACAGGGTAACACCTCACAGGACAGCATACATTGCTCACCATTATGTACATACCCAGCACATCCACATTTGCCACCACTATCCACCACAACCTGACACATCATACCCCACCATCTATCACCACAGTATATATCTGGATATCTGCAACATAGTGGCAATATATCATGCATTGCCTTCTTGATCCTGATGGTTCATGCTACTTGCTGTATGTGCTATGAGGTGTTTAAATGCATTTACCCATTGCACCTATTACTGCTTGTTCATAGCCTGTCTACATTGTATGCTGTGGTGTCAGCCTCCTTCTATTGTTAGGGCTTGCCAAGGAAGGGATCATGTCTGTTACACTCGGTTGACCTCTCTGATATGTCCAAAGCCATGGACAGGGGGTGACAGTGCACATGGCCTACCTTGACTTGGAGAAAGTCTTTGACAGTATAATCTACCTGCCCATAATAGATATAGGCTCCCAAGTGTGCATCAAACCATATGTTACCATAGGAGTAGCACACTAGCGTGCTGACAGGACCCATGTAAAACACAATGGGTAATTCACACCAAGTGGTTGACCCATAACTAGTGGCATAAGCTATTGTACTGTGTGTGAGCCTCTGTTATGTCTGATATACACATCTGTGGTGCAGGGCACAGTGATTGTCTATGGCCAACCATGTCTGCAGATGACTGCATGCTGTGTGATGTCACCAGATTCCCTAGTGGTGTGGACATCTGCCTAGGATGGTGTTATGCAGATACATGACTGGTGCTGGAAACATGGTTTCAGGCTGCATACCAGGACATGCAGTGTCAACCCGTTTGGGGAGAGTGACATCCCCACATATTATCACAGTACCAACAACATCCTAGGCATGCAGTCATGTATGATCTGTACACACAGGTCAATGGTAACATGACATGTCACCAGCATGTTGTTTCAGTTCTATGTTAAACCTTCTAATTGTCCTACCCCATACCTATGGGTATGTCATCCAGGGGCATGGGGTTCTAACATCCCTGTGTTCCCAACAATAAAGACCATTATTGTGTAAATTGCCTTGTTCATCATTCACCTCACACAGCACATGCAGCAGCTGGGGACATCACAGAGGTCCCCACCAGGGAGTACCAGGGCCCCAGACATTTACCATACACAGATAGGCTATGAGACCAACCCTCTACCCAATTTCATGCACACTCCTCAGAGGTGATCTCTGTCTGGCATGTATCACAATCACTGACTCCACATTAATGGGACTGTTACACAAGTGCAACTCAAGGTTCACTCTATTAACACGCACCCTCAGCCTGGTGGTGTGTGACATCAACTGTTCTTCCTGGTGGCTCACATGTGTGTCCCATACACTCACCCTGCTGTGGAATGGTCACCCTGTCCATCAGGCAGGGTAGCTATTTACACCTTTGCAGGCAGAATCTGGATAACTGAATGGTTAACTGACATCCACCCTTGGGATACCACCTGTGTCCCTGTTGGACTGGGCCATCAGGTGCTGCCTTGCATACACATGGGCTAACATCTGGTCTAGGCCTATGGGGGCTCAGGGCCCATAGCCTAGTAACCTTGTATGGTCCTAGGCATAGTAGTTATGGCCTGTGTACTGTGACAGACTGTATTGTTATGTGTCCACATCCATCACTGCCATCGACTGTGGTGTGCTCCAATGGGCAACATTAGAGTACCATGTCATACAGCCAACAACCGACAAATAGGTGAGTGATACTACAAGTGCATGTGAACATTCCAGCAACATCTGTGCTACACAATAACTGAGAGCAATGCATATGTGGTGTAGGGTTTTCTTCTCATAGGTGTCCAACATCTGCTATACCCAGATGTTTGCAGAATGTGTTCATGTGCCTGAGATATGTGGACCCCATGCTAATCAAATGTGAATGTCTGGAAACCAGTTGGACATTATGTAATGGGTGTCCCCAGAGTGTGGGAAATGTGTCTGTGACATGCCAGACACCTCAGAACACAGCAATGGTAGATTAATATCTGCCACTGTATTCCTTCCCTGACACTGTATACTGAATACACTGTATACACTGTTGCTGAGGCATGCCCTGTGTCTCCCCCAGTACTACTGCCTATAACCTGCTGTCCTGCTGCAGGTGGTCAACAGGTATGCTAGCCATGGCTGTCAGGCAATGAGATACAGGTGTGGAGGACACAGTGGGCTTCCCAGAGGATGTCAGGAACAGTCAGGGACACCTGGACAATGGTTGGACTAACCCTGTATGACATCCACAGAGCAAGAGTGGCTCATGGCACTACATGATGTGTTAAGCCAGCTGTATCTACCAGTAGTTACTGTCACTATTGTGCAACAGACAATCCAGTAACATTTCTACAGGGGCTGACCATTGCTGGGGGAACTCAGTGGACAAAGCTGTGATCTATGTCACTGCAGACAGAGGCAAAAGACAAGACTGTAGGTGCTGGATAGCAGACTAACAGCAACATGTCATTCCAAGATATGTTTTGAGACCTACTGTTGACATTCCCATTTCCCATGACTGCATCCCCCCATCTTCATTCCATTACATGGTTAACTGTATGACATACCTGGTATAGTGCTGTACTCCTTTGTCAGCAGAAATTCAGTAATATTTTTACTTGGAAATCATAGTTTGCATTCATGAAGAAAGTCACAGACCTCTTCACCATAGGCAGCAACTTGTCTTTTGTAGGTAATGCTCATGAACAGGTGATTGCCTGTGCACCAATCTCTTACTCACACTTGCTAATAGTATGCAGAACAGCTGGGTTGCATTGCCATTAGGCAATGGCATGAGAACACAGTCCTATATTTCAGACCTTCATATAGGCCTTGGCCCTTTTCCTGGCTTGTGAGGAGGACATTATTGAGGTGTGGGAGCTACAGCATCACAGAGGGTATGTAGAAGTACTGTTCACTGTTTGGATTGATGTGTTATGTCCACAGTTGTGCATGCTATGTTTGGCCATTGCTAACAGGGTTTCTGATTCTGTAGCAGGTTACTGTTTAACAATGTGTGTTGGGCTCAGTAAGGAGACAGGCAGATGTGAGTGTCATACATAATTTTTATCTGAATGTGCATGCTGCTGCAGTTTATGCTGGTCTATCAGCTGTGTATGTTTGTAGGGGGAGACTGGAATACATGTCCCTGTCACCAGAACATCCTCCCAAACCTGTATGCATGAGTATTGTGTGGATGCCCTGTTCTAGGTGTTTGGGAGGTATGGTAGGTCTGTAGCAGATATCTGAACATACTGCTGCATGTGTAGCAGGCCACAGCTGCTGCATTCTGGCTAGGTGCCATACTGGGGATTGTGAAGACATTGGGAGACAGCAAGCTGTATATGTGAGTGAGAGAGCAGTGTCAGCTCTTGTGTCAAAGCATGGCCAAGGTGAGGGTACCCATAACAGTCCATGTGAGGCATGTGCCTCTGTTACACATGTTAAGTAGTAGTACCATCCAGAGAGTGGTAGAAGATATTTAGGATACATATTTATATCCAGGCCTTTGACATGTTACTGTGGGTGGCAGTGGGGGTCTACTTTAAATAACCAAAAGCTGATTCCAATGAATGCAAATCCATTGACACATATACATCGAACCGCAAAATAAGCAAACTCACAAAACTGCAAAATTACCGCGGAATTCGAAATGTGGAAGTGTTTTGGTTGGCCCGGCTGAGCTACAGATCCATAAGGTAAGTGTGCGGTAGTTACGGACCTTAGGGTTAGGGAGGGGTTAAGGAGAGTGCATAGATAGTGGTGTATGTGGGGTTAGTGTAGGGTTAGAAGTAGAGTTTTGGTTGGTGTATGTTTGTGATTTATTTATTTTGTTTGGGTGGGTAGTGTGTTTCGGGCGGTGGGGTTGGCCGAGTATGACAAATCGGTATTTTGAGTTTCGTGGTTTTGTGAGTTCGCTTATTTCACGGTTTGATGTATATGTGTCGATGGATTTGCATTTGCTGGAATCAGCTTTCGGTTAATTAAAGTAGACCCGGCAATGACTGTGGTCGCAGCACCCAGTTCTACTGGACATTGCAGGGCTCAGTTATTTCTAGGTTGTATTGCCAAGCATGTAGTTGCTGTGCAACAGACTGGACTGTGGGCCTGAAATGTGGGTGTCCAGATGACAGACATGCTAGGGATGTAACAAATAGAGCTAGTGATTCATTATTATGGGAGGTTTAGTTGCAAGACATATGTGCATGCATACAGTGTGTTACACAGGATTGGCATGAACATGTGTGTTTGGATGGCTATGATGTGTGACACTGACTTGTCTGTCATGCTTTTGTAACATCAGTCTGAACTGCATGGCCAGTACATCAGCACACAGAATTCCTTTCATGACAACCATGCCATACGTAGGTGATACAACTCTGGGTATTCTGCAGCAGTCTGTGCAGTTGTCAGCTGTACCTGATATCATAGGTCTCCAGTCAATCCATCAACATGTCTTTGCCTGTGTACTGGCTCAGTGTCTGGATCACAGGTTCAAGTGCACTGTCATTTATCACACTCTATGTAGAAGTAGTCTCAGTGGTAATCAGGATATCTTTGTAAAAACACCAGCAATTCCACAGAGTTGAGTTGGCTTACTGGTGTATTGCACTGAACTGTAGTTTGGAGGGCTCTGGTTTCAATATTTGGCAGGGGCGTCATTTTTCCCTAATGTTACATCATTGTGCTGAATGATATATTTACAAAAACAAGAGGAAGCTCCTGAATCTGAGTTGGCCTTGTGGTGTGTTACTCTGACTACCTCAGAGAGTCCTGGGGTCAATCCTTGATAAGGTTGTCTTTTTTCCCTAAATATTACATCACTGTACTGCATGATATATTTACAAAAGCAGCAGTAATTACCCAGAGCTGAGTTGGCCTAGTTGTGTGTTGCTCTTACTGTAGTTCAAAAGGTCATGGGTTCAATCCTTAGGAGGGCTTCGTTTTTCCCCTTAACATTACATCACTGTACTGCATGATATATTTACAAAAGCAGCAATACTTCCACAGAGCTGAGTTGACCTAGTGGTGTGTTGTGCTGACTGTAGCTCAGAGAGTCCTGGGTTCAAGACCTGCCAGGGCTGGTAAATTTATTTCTGGGCTAAGCAGTGTTTGAATCAGATATGGTGATTATAGCAGTTTTAAGTGGGTTTGCGTGCCATGCCCCAGTGCTAAGTGGCACTTAAACCTACACTATTTTCAAAAAAAAAAAAAGAAAAAAGGGGTGATAGGAAAGTGGTGAAATGGGGGTAAGCAGGGGGAAAACAATATGAAAGGCAGGTAAGGAGGTGCAGGATGGGTGGAGGAAAGACCATAGCTCTTCATTTCTGGGCAGCAACAGCTGTGCATGATGTAGACAATTTGGAATTTGGAGCCTCACATCCCACAAGGAGGGGTGTAGGTGACATACCTGTGTTGATTAATTGGTGGGATGATTGATTGATAGTGTACATGGGTGCAAAATGGAGAGCTATGTATGGGGCAATATTTTTTTGGTAGGACAGATGCCCTTTTTTAAGGAGAGAGTGAAATGTTGGGGAAGGGTTGTAGGTACATTTGGGGAGGTATGTTGGTTGGGAGAGGTTGCGTTTGCAGACAGACAAGACAGACAAGACAGTGGACGGTGGTGGTGTATGACACATGAGGGGGTAAACACCTTGGATGGGGAGGGTGGTTGGGAATTGGAGGACCAAGTACCCCCAAATGGAAACAGTGGGACTGAGGTCCCCACGCATGGGCATTCACCACTGTCCCTTCAAGGCCCCAAAAGTGGCTATGCTGGGTGCTGGTCACTGAGGCCAGCCTGCCCCTCAACATGTGTGAGTCTGCCTTCCATCTGGCACAATGGGTCATCCAAATCCTGCTGGATGACCCTGCGCACCATCCCTGAAAACTGATTGTGGGTGACAGGAACCTCTTCATGCCCATACCCAGGAGAGGGACCTGGCTCCGTCCCTGAAGGGGTCCCACCTGAGGGTGGTGCAGGACCAGCAGAGGAGGCAGCTGCAGGTTGGGTCCCAGATGTGCTGGGACTTGGTGCCATGACCAGATGAGTTGAGAGAGGTGGATCCACTGGGATTGGCTTACCCAAATGTGATATGGTGTTGAGGTTTGTCAAAGTGCATTGGTTAGTCATGAACAACACATTTCAATGTTAGTTATAACAGCATGCATGGGTGTTCCAATTAACCCAGAACAATAGAACTGCATACCATATGGAACACAGGCATAAATGGTATAAAAATTATTATTGTAAAAGCATGCAAGTAACAGTTATGGCAAAAGGCCAACAGTGGTGGAATTTCAACAAGGTATGTTAGTATGCAACCATTGAAATATATAACCAGTAATCCAACACAAGGCCCAACATTAGGTTTTGAGAACAACATATATGGAAATGAAACCATACTCATAGTATAAGAATAGTAATTTTTGATGCAGATAAAGAGTGGAGGAGAGAAATACATTCCATTAACAACTCTATAGGCTATATTTTTCACAACAGTACTGATCAATACTCTACAGGTTTGCCCTTACTTTACATCTATATGTGACCTATAGGTTCTGTAGCACATACATACCTCTCAAGCTGTTGACATGGAATGGTATGTACCAAGCTGTAAGAACTATAGTTACATAACTACAGGGAACTCGTACATGACAGGGTAACATATTTGACTAACAAGGTGTATCCTGCACTGATGTTGTATGAGTGTGCTACTGGCATACATCAACTGGATTTATATCTGTGTTCAATGTTATTGGCAACAGTGATCACTAGCTGTGATAGCGTGACACTTGAGATACATGTGTTGTGCACAGTGCATGGAGTATATACCTATCCTACTGTCATTCATAGGTGTGGGGTTGGACTATTAGTACACATTCACAGATGCACCAGGCATACAGTTGTACCAACAGTAGAACATTTAATTTGTCTAATTCAGTTGGAATACTAGCGTACTTCATGACATTTTATTTACTGGAGTCTTATCAACTTGCTGAGCACTACTGTTTACAGGCTAGCACATCTGGACACAGATTATTAGTATACCCTTCATACAGCTACTGCAGGCATTTCTTTACCCGTATGTCCTGTGGAGAAAATATCTGTTAACACTACATGACTGTTTCTATAAATAGTCACGTTTACTTGTCTGTTACTATAAATACATCTTAGTACCAGTCTCTGGATTCAAATCCTGGTCTGTGTGTGGAATAATTAGCAACATATGTATTGCTTATCACACTGAGCTACTGAGCCACTACTGTATGCTGGTTGACTGATTTGTACCTAAAGCTCACCTGGTGACAAAGTCTGACCTGGTAATATAAGCAGAGTGTCACAGAAGACTGCAGTGAAAGTTGAACATGCATGCATGAGATTCATGCATGACAGAGATAGGTGAAGTCTGTATTAATAGTTGGAATGCAGGTGTACACATTTAACCCCTAGTGGATGGGAATATGTGTGATCTGTACAGAATATATCGGGGTGCTGAGTTGCCTACTTGATCCATATACATTTGCAGATGGCATATTTGCAGTCTATAGCTATTACAGTCTCATACTTGCCTGTATCAGTGTACCTACAGTCAGGAATGCATATAGCTGAAATGCAAAGGTTAACACAAGACAGTCCTGAGGGGAAACACACTATAATATCTTACACATTACTATTCAAGGTTCAGACCTTACTGCAGAACATATATCAAATTTCATTCTCTCTTGTACATTTCCACATCTACACTTTAGCATAATAGTTCTTTATCGGCCAAACCTCAGTCACTTCAAGTTGTCATGGCCATGTTTGCTGTGGAGCACATGTAAAATTGGATTTCTTCTACAACAGACCATAATACACACAACCCTTGGGAGAAAAAAAGTTTTATTGAGGGTGACATAACACAGTGGTTTATTTCATTCACAATTCTGACTGCAGTTGTACTGTATATCCTGTAGATGATGAATGAATATAATTTATTACCTTCACATTTTCAGTCACTGTGTACTTTATTATAAGATCCTTAGTATTAATACAGTATATAGTTGTGTCATTCCTATACACTATTACTACAGTATTAGCTTTCTTTCATTAACAGTAGCATGTTTTATGCCTTCATCTGTATTGCATATTACCTGGCATTATTCACTTATATCAGTCTGGGTCTAAGAACACATTCACTGCAGTTCACTCAGAACAGACTATATCTACTGGCAGTTACCAATGAACTCTTTCTTATTCATTGTACTATATATTGCAAGATAAATATGTACTCCCCACACTGTTGGTGCTTCCTCGCTAGGCACCCTGCGTGGGCCTCCAAACTGCGAGCCCCCTCCTTTGTAGCTGTGGGGGGAAAACACACCATTATGCATACATGTCTATCAGATATTCATACTACAATTTGATAAATCATCAGTTGCTGTACTTACAAACTTCTTGGGCATTCTGGTCCTGAGCATCTTGGATCCATTGGGCCAAGATCCCCCTTCCTTTGCTTCAGGTCATCATAATGATGATGCACCTGCTCACCAGTGTGGGAGGATTCCAGAAGCATTGGTGAGGTCACATCACAGTTGGTCCCAGGCTTCAGACTTGTATTTAGAGCCCTGGTACTGGCCCTGCAGCAGTCTTTCACCATGGTCTTTGAAAAGGAGACCAGGCATAACCCTGGACTCCAACATGCCCCAGCACTGTACCAGAAAGCTTGCTCCTTCTACAACTCCAGCCATAGCTCCTGCAGTTATAAAACTCCAACAGGTTCTGGCTGTATTCCCACCTGCTCAGTTTAAATAAGGCTGTTTTCCCACCCTTTGCCACCATTGGCTGATTTTAAAAATGGTTAGCTCCACTTAGCACTGTGCAAACCCACTGAGCTGAGCTTAGGACTGCTTAAAGGGGACTGCTTAGCAATGCTCAAATCAGCTAAGCGGAGCTGAGTGTTGCTAAGTATTACTAAAATAGGTCCAGTTTAAGCATTGCTTAATTTGGCTTAGCAGTGCTTAGCAAAATTTAGTTAAGGGCAAACAAGATTTTTAATTAATAAAAAAATACATATTGGCATTAATTGCTCATTATTGATACTTTATTATCATGTGTATGCATTTTACTTTACATGACCTAACCCTATGTATTTTAATTACATTACCTTTAGGTGTGACTGTACAGTATTGGACACATATTTAACTAGGGGTTTTCACCTCATATCTCAATTGACATGGGATTCTGGACCAGCTGCACTAACACTGTTAACATATATCAATAACTATGTCAATAAAAAAATGCATTTAGAAATGCTTTCCAATTTAAAATGGGTATTCAAACCATGAAGCTACTGCACATGAAGCAATAACTCTAAGCATTCGGTTAACTTGGATGTGAAGACTTTAGCTATACATTTATAAATAGCTATTCGTTATGTTTAAGCATTGCTGAGCACCTTGCCACACCACGCAAACCAGCTCAGCTATGCTTAAACTTGACCTTTTGTATAAAAATTAAAAGCATCCAGTTTCTATTATTAGATGTATGGCATGTGTTTATTGCTAAGCGCCACACCAAACACACACACAAAAAAAAACAAAACAAAACATAAAAATAAAATAAAAAAATAAAATAAAATAAAGGGACAATGACATTTTCACATTTAATTTCAGTGCCATCCAGCACTCTGACAGTACAGGGGTTGTGTTACTCTCCCTCAGTAGTATGCCTTCATTAATATGCAAGGCATGCTGCTGAGGGGGAGCTACAGACACAGACACCATTCAGTCTGTGTAGGGCTTGCACCATTCCTACATGGAGTTCATTAAATCTGGGAAAATTCTGGATGAAAGAATTAATATGGTATGCAAATGAATGCTTAAACACAACTGGCATTCATTTAAATAAAGACAAGAGTAAAGAACTGGGTAATATAGTAATGTAGGAGGAATATATTTTTTGATGAAAGAAATTTCTGTTTCAGGTTTAAGATTTGTAGGTAAAAATGTAAGTGAGGAGCAATGAAAAGGGATAATAGATGACATAAAGGAGCTTTGTTGTTTTTTTGGAAAACATAGAAGTTATCTTTTAATAAAAGGGTTCATTTGATTAATTCAGTTATACTGGGAAAGATAGCTTATTTAGCAAGAACCCATACGTTGCCAATAATTTCTGAAAAAGAAATGCTGAAAGCAATTTTTTATTTAATATGGGGTTTGAGACTGAATCCAATGAAGAAAGGAGTCTCATATATGTATAAGGAAGACAGAGGTTTAGTAGTAATAAAGCCAATTGTATATGCTGTCTGATTAAATTTGTACAGAGTTTTGCTTTGGATAAATGAAACATCAACAGAAAATCCATTAAAACATATAAATATGAATGGTATTGGGATATGTTAAAAATTTCAAAAGAGAAAAAGGATGCATAAATGAAGAAATGAGATATTAACAAGAAAAATACTTTTATGGTAAATTAAAAAATTATGAAATTGAAAATGAGAGGAAAATGCAGTATAAAAATATCATGATACAATAATAACATAATTTGAACCCTTGGGCTGATTTAATAAATGAGAAAATTAAAGCTATAAAAGTACAAAAGGCATGGTATAAAAAGCAAGTGAAATGTCAATATTTTTCCAGTAAAAGGAAATATACCATATAAAAATAAGTGAAACAGTTTGCATATATTGTGGTAAAGAGGAAACCACAGAACATATTTTCTTTTAATGTATAATGGTTACAAAATTGTGGGGAAAAACTATGTAAAGAAAAGTTTTTTTGAAGGTATAAAACAGGTGAATGATATAAATATGGATATGATTACATACAGATATTATTGCCATAAAACAAAGAAATATATTAGTAAGATAGGTAAAATATTATTTTATGTTGTGTGGTTAATTTGTAATGAAAGGATAATGAAATTATGTTTAATTGTAAATGGAATTATCAGCAGTTTTAAGAAGAATGAGATGGTGGTGATAGAAAAAGGAGTGGGGTCTACTAAGGACAATGATGACAGAAGTTCAAATAATAAAAGAAATTAAGATAACTATGACTGTAAAATAATACAGGAAAGACTTGGAAAAGTATACACTGTATAAATTGCATGGATGTAAATATGTAATTTTGTAAATAATGTTGTAAATACTGCTGTACACAATGGGCAGGATTCACGAAGGCTTGCACGGAGTGTAAGAGACATGTAACACTCCATGCAAGCCTCGCGATCCAGGAACAGCCCTAAACTCCATGTAAGAGACAAGCTAAAACGTCTCTTACACGGACTGGGCGTGGATATGCTAAATACCTCACTTGCAGCCAAAAGGTATGCAAATGAGGTATAGTAGCGATCCACGAAGCAGAAACCAGCCCGTGTAAGAGACGTTTTAGCTGCAGAAATGTACTCAGTTGACAACTGAGTACGTTTCTGCAAAAATCACAACAGAGCCATGTCAGCTCCAAATAAAGGGTGCATATGTGTCAGGCAGCATGCCAATGGCCAAATATGTGGCCATTGTCAAGGTAACCCGATGCAAAAATTATAAAAAAAAATATATATTTTTTGCCAATGTTTAAACGCAGCGCAGCCCCGCGCAAACGGGTTGCGCTGTATAAAACATAAAAATGAAGGTTATAAACCCACAAATGTGGGTTTTATGCAATACATGGAATGACAATGCAGGGACCAGCAGACCAAAAACAACATGGCCACCGTGTAGTGGTTGCTAAGGGGGGAAGCTGAGTCTAAGACATGTAACTAAGCATTAGTAGGCAATCTCATGTAAATGAGGGTTAGGATACTGAATCCCACAATCACATAGCAAATGAGCACAGTCTGAGTAGTGTAAGAGATACATAAGGGGGAGGAATAGAGTAGGAGATAGGTGACATCACAGGGGGGAATGGTAGAAAGAAATGCAGTTCATTGGAGGTCAGTGTAACATGACAGATGACAGACACAGATCAGAGAAAGAGGAGTGCCACAAGATAAGCATGGGAAAGTCAAGAAATGGAAGGTGTACACTGTTACTTACACCAAAGTTTCTTGCTGGACGTGCATGCACACGTGTGCATGCCATGAAGCGCGAGTAGGGCAGTGTGCTCGCGTGTAAGGCAGACTGAGCATGTGGGAGCGTGTTGGTAGAATTGTAAGACTGTTTGCACTGGTGTGCGTGCGTTTTAACCCGAATAGGCAGATCCTGAACCGTGTAAGCATGTGTGTGCATGTGTAAGCCACTGTGAGCATGTTTCTGCTGCTATGCACGCTGCTCCCCCCTAAGGAAACAGAAAGGAAAAAGGAAGCAACAGAATTAGTAGGAAGCTAGCAGGGAATACTGCCAGAGCTAGCAGGTGAAAACAATTAGAAGCAGGCAATTATACAGGCAGAATAGTAGCCCAGCCCAGCACTTAAAACTCCGCAAACAGCAGTGCAGGATGTTTCTCTCAAGAGACACTGCAAGACAGGAGTAAGCTATTAGAAGTGAAAACTGAAAAAGCTGAACTCAGAGCAGAAATGTTAGGGGCTGCCATAGCTGTCATAATGAGACATAGGCGACTTGCTGAGGGTGGTGACAATACATATGGTGCCAGACAACCCACTGTGAGGAGACGGAGAAGAGTGTACAGGCCAAGGGTCACCTACCATGGGTTACATGAGCTGGAGATAGTAGAGTGCTATAGAGGGGACAGAGAGCTCCTGCAGCAAATAGTTGAGCTGTGCAGGCCACACCTCACACACAGAACCAACAGAGGGGAACCCATCCCAGTGGAAACCAAGGTATGTGTTGGCCTAAGAATACTAGCAACAGGTACCTTCCAAAGACCAACTGGTGATATGATGGGGATATCACAGGCATCAGCCTCCAGGGTACTGCACCAGTTCCTGGATGCCATGTCAGCACATGTCGGTGATCATGTATATTTCCCCAATGCCCGTGAGGTATTGGCCAACAATATGCGTCTCTTCCAGCAAATAGTGGAATACCCTGAGGTAGTGGGTGCAATAGACTGCATGCACATATGCATCAAAGCACCAGCCGGTGAGCGGGATTGGGCCTTCATTAACCGCAAGGGCTTCCCCTCCATCAACTGCCAGGTTGTGTGTGATGCTCAGGGCATAATAATGAATGTGTGTGCTGGCTGCCCTGGGAGCTACCATGATTCCCACATCTGGCATTTGACGCAGCTGTACCAGACATTTGCCAATGGGGACATCCCACACGGACACCTAGTGGGGGATGCAGGTTATGCACTGGAGCCGTGGCTGATGACACCCATCAGAAACGCACACACACCTGAACAGGAACGCTATAATGAGGCACATGCACAAACACGTAATGTAATAGAGCGTGTGTTTGGGCTGCTCAAGTCACGGTTCCGGTGTCTGGACACATCTGGTGGAGCCTTGCAGTACACACCCACTACATGTACCCAAATTGTCATGGTATGTGCTATGCTACATAATATGATCTTGCGAAAACAGCTGCAGCAGGACCAGCATAGGGCTGGGCCAAACAGCCCCCCACCATTGCCAAGGCCATCACAGGCAGAGCGTGACTTGGAGGAGGAACAACCTGAGCCTGCCCCAGTAGGCAGAAGGAGGTGAGCCCAGTATGCCCTGGCCTTGGCAAAGAGGCAACGCATAGCAGATACACTGGCTCAGTAGGAACCCTGGGAATGATACCCCCTCTGACTCACTCAAATAATAACAGGGATGCCTAAAATAACATGACCTGCTCACAAACATGTACAGGGAGTGTAATATGCGCATCCAACAGAGGCAGCCCTGCAGCACCAGCTGAGGCATGAATGCCATGTGTTAAGTAATGTAACACCATGTACTATATGCACACCTGAGGACCCTAACATCCACCCTCACCAAGCATGAAGCCACAAAATGATGATGGGATGATCAATTGCAATAACTGGCTGAAGTAATGCAGTTAGTCAAAGGGGAGCCAATGTGTTCCAGCCTGGGAAGACATGCGGAGCATGACATGATGCACCACCTGCTAGGGGTGGCATGCACCTATCAGTCCAGGCCCCATGGATACTGGCAAAGGCTGTCAGTATCCACAGCATGCCCTGAATAGGTAAGTCTCAAAACACAAACCCACCTTCATAGGTACCACAAGGGATAGGAACCTGGATGTAATGCTACCCAATGCCAGAAGTCTAAACAGCAAGATGTGTGCAGTGTAAACGCACACAGTATGGAGAATGTAGATATCAGTCCTGTAATAGAAAACTGGGTCAAGGCTCACATCAGCACCCTAACACTACCAGATCACACCTCATACTGCGCTGTACAGCCACAAAACATGGAACAAGCTACAAAAGGAGGGTGACTAGCAATAAATTTCAAGGATAACCACACCCCCATGTTAGTACCACAACAAGAAGCAGCATGGATTAGCCATGGTCAAATACCAATGGCTAAAACCACCTCCCAGTATATAGCCTGCTGCAGACTACTGTCCTAATACCAGGGACTGCACCTGGCCTATTTTGGAATACATGAATATATCAAGCCCCCCAAACCACATTATATTGCTTGACTGAAAATACCCAGACATACACTGGGAGCATTATACTAGCACCAACACAGTAGGAGAAAAGTTCCCAGAATCCATAAACCAAAATGCCCAGGAACAATGTACCACTCCCACAAGAGGGGTAAGCATACTGGATGTGATAATCAGCAACATGTGTACTGGAATGCAAGATGAGAAGTGTATCCCTCACTGGTAAGACCAGACCATAGAGTAATCACACTGGATATACACATCCTGACCCCAGTCCCTGGCCAGAATACCACAGTGAAAAACATGTGTAAAGCATAGGTTGCACCCCTCCAAATCGATGTGGAATCCATGAAAGGCCCTGTGCAAGTGCAGAATATGGGACACACCGCAGAACATGTTATACAGGCATTCCATGAACACAGCCAGGAATTCTTGGAGTATGCAATCACAAATAACAACAAGACACAATGCCATACACGCAGGCATCTGGCATGCTGGACTCCAGCCATTACCAAATCATGCAAGAGAATGAGGAAGCTACTACATGATAGAG
This sequence comes from Protopterus annectens, assembly GCF_019279795.1. Classification (NCBI taxonomy): domain Eukaryota; kingdom Metazoa; phylum Chordata; order Ceratodontiformes; family Protopteridae; genus Protopterus; species Protopterus annectens. The sequence continues at coordinate 650,112,352 of NC_056735.1, read as the reverse complement.
CAAACATAAAAAGGGAAGTAATCACTGATCAGTAGTATGGCAATAAAATATGTCCACACATACAATCCACTAAGGCCAGCCACAACAAGTAGAATCTGTGAATCCAGGGGCAATGTGACACCTGCCCCAAGTACACAGACAACCCACAACTCCCCCCAATAAATACAAATATATGTGAGAGATGCAACCATGTATCCAAACCGGAGGCTGAGCTCCCCCAACTCAGTACTGTCAAAACTAGTCAGGAGGAGAAGGTAACCACATACACCACACACCCAGTCCCACATAGGCCTATCACAACTGTAAAACAAACACATAAACACAGAAAAACATTCCCGGAGGCCCTAATTACAAGCACACCACACCAACAGAGGCCTCCAAAGCAGATCCCAAGCAACCATAACCTCCAAACATAGCACATGCATCACATAGTACACAAAGCTGGTGTGCCAAACAGTCACAGGCCAGAAGGAGAAACAACATGCCTGATACAGTTGTAATAGGTGTCTGTATAGGCAGACACACTGCTGTCCCACTCACCAGACTGAACAAGGGAAAGGGTACAGTAAGCTGCCTGTAGGCTGCCACAATATGCCACATAACACAAGTACGCAGGTCACCCCAAAGCAAGCAGAAATATGATGCACTCATTGTCCATGCTGGTGTGAATGACCTGAGATGTACCTCCCTGGACTACATGAAAAGAGACATGGATGAGCTCTCTGAGTATGTACCCTAGGCCGGTATGACACTGGCCATTTGCAGCATCTAACCCTCACCAAGAATGATGCCACAGTACAAACACAGAATGATCATCTTTAACAGGTGGCACAGTTCAGTCCAAGAGGGTCTAATGTCTGTCTGCTTGAGATGTCATGCATGACAAGCCATGCTGCTGTTCAAGGGATGGCTTGCACCTGTTACCCCTGGGCGTCTGGATACTGGATAAGGCCTTTGCCACCTCCATAGAGCCATACATAGGCAAGGCCAAAAAGACTACCGACCACCCTAGAAAACATAAGTGGTAAGAAACATAAGGGTAATGCTGACCAATGCCAGATGTGTAAACTGCAATATGCATGCCCCTGAGGCACCTCCCAGTATGGAGAACATCGATGTCTGTGCAGTGACAGAAGCCTGCTGCAAGCCTACTGATAGCACACCAGCACTACCAGGTTATACCACATATCATGCGTTATGGCCCCAACACCTGGACCAAAACATCAAAGGAGGGGGAGTATCCATATGCAGCACAGACACCCATACGGCAAGGTAACTGACAATGCACAAAGCAGTGGAGACCACCCATGTGCACCTAAGTGTAGTCAAAACTGCTGTACAATCTGTAGCATGCGACAGACCACACTCTCACAAACAAGAACTCCACCCAGACATCCTGAAGACACTGGACAGTATGAATGTCCCACCAAATACCAGACAAGGTACTCACAAATTACCACATAAGTGGTAAACCATTATGTATGCAAGGAGTAATCAGGGACCTAGGGACACAAGTCGACAGTAATCTGTCATGTGACACTCACAATGCCAATGTGGCTAGGAAGATTGTCGATATTGGACACCGTATCATGAAAGGATTCACATCTACATCAACAGAGGTCACTGTGCCCCTGTACTGTTCTCTTATGAGACCCATAATCTAGTACAATGACTCATATGGGATATACCGTACGTGACACCTGCAGTGGTTCGGAAGACCTCAAAGGTACCCCACCAAGAGGATAAAGGGTGTCAAATATATGTCATATGCTGCCTGGCTGTAGATACCCCAGCTGAATGCAGTCACAGACTGCCTACACAGAGGCATTGTATGTCTGTTGTACAAGGCCATGTCCAACACAGGAGTAATGGACATGCCCCACCACAGGAAATCAAAGCCATTGGAGCTGTGAGAGTGACAGATGTCAGCCTCAACACATAATGAAATAGGATGTGCTGGAGGGACAGATACATAATCCAGAGGCTCCCCACACCCAGAAACAGGATCCCAATCAATGTTAGGCAGAGCCCCTCACTGACACCCCTCAACAGGAATATTGCCAAGTGGATGGATGATCGTACATGTACACTGGGGGCCTTCACTGTGTCACGTCCAGACAGAGGCACAGTAAAGAAAATCATAAATGGCCATAAACGTCACATAGCAAGGGGCGGCGAAAGACACACACACTCTGGCTTGGCTTACTAATGCCCTAGGGTGGACAGCCTAGTATGAACCCATGAACCTATGAAGATACAAATTGTACAGGACACTAAGGATAATCACAAGGCTTACTTAACTGATGGTAGGAACCATGTTGGGAATCCACAGATATACTCCGAATCACACAGATATTACAAACAACACACCAAACACACACACATATTGCCAACATACAACCTGACAGGTGCAGTGCAAACCCCCCCCCCCCCAGAATGCAAAATATATATCCCAGCAGACTGCTAGTCCCCTGACATTGCAGATGCTGAGGTAACAGCCATCATCTGCAAAGCAAAACACACAGCAGCAAAGGTATGTGATGGTGTCCTGGGCTGAGGCCAACATGGACTCTAAGAATAATGGAATGCCAAATCACACTACTGCCCAATGTCAGCCTTACCACAGGATATGTACCCAAAGAGCAGTGTACAACAAGAGTGGACCTTCACAACAAAGGTGTTGCCTGAATGGATACTGCAAACTACCACCCCAGGATCCTGACAAGCTTGGTCTGCACAGCTATGGAAAGGATCAGTATGTACTGCAGACATAAAGCTATCGTGGACCTAGTGATACCGGACCCTACACAGTGTGGCTGTCGTAACTGCAGATCCTGCCCCTAAACATGTGTGACCCATTTGAAACAGTCATTAAGGTCATTGATGAGGGCAATGTGGTCCACACAGCATAGCTGGACCGTGCATATGCTTCCAGACAATACCCTTAGAGTTCAGTATGGATATGTTCACCAGCTTAAATATATACCCCTATGTCAGTAGAGGGGTTGCAAACCAGACCAAGGACAGAACTGACATGGTCAGACATGCTGCATCCATGTCAGACTACAAAGCAGATATGAGTAGCATCCCACAAGGCTTGGTCCTGGGACCCCCCCCCCGTTCCGTATATATGTCCCATAGGTACAGGCCAACATGGAAGGACTGTGACTGAACATGTATGCAGAGGAGTACAAACAGCCCACCATATCTGACCCCCAGCTGACACAAGCAACCCACAAAAGGGCCACCTAGAAATAGACAACTAGAGCTATAGCCATGTCAGCAAGCTAATTGCAGAACTGTGTATAGACAACCACTGTGGATATACAGTAAGTGCCCATAAATTACCACACAGGTGTTAACCCATTACATACCTAACATACAATGAGAGACCTGGGGACACAAGGTGATGAATATCCTGCACTGGACAAACATGTGGCTGTTGTGTTCGTAGAAACATACCATATACCCACCCAATCATGAAGGTTGTCAGATGTAGATAAGGGGAGGTCACTGTGGCTCTGCAGTCATCCTTCATCAGCGTCACAATTGACTACAATAGCCCCTGTGGGATATACCTCAGCAGACACCTCCGTCAACTGTAAAGTCCACAACAGTACCCCACCAGGAGTAGCAAAGAGCATGAACAGATGCCATGTGTTGCCTGAGTAAACAAACTGCAGCTCCACACACTGCCATACTGCCCAGCCAGAGGCAAGCTGTGCCTGATGTATGAAGCCATGTCCAAGCTGGAATCAATGAACATGCTGCACCTTGTACAATCTGAATGGCAGTGAGCTATGCACATGACAGACCTGAACCCCAGCACTGACATACATAGGACAAGCTGTACAGAATGATCCATAACACAGAAAGCACCCCCACTCTTGAGTAAACTCCCAGTACAGGTTAGCCAGAGTCACCTATCGACACCCCTCAAGAGGAATCCCGATGAGTGGATGGGAGATGGTAGGTTAACCCTGGGTATCACTGTTATGTCAGAAAGAGAGGGAGGCACAGTATACTAACCATGACATATGTCATGGCAAACTCCAGTTACAATGTGTGTCGAAGGACAAACACACCCTGTGACTAGCATTAGAAATGGCCTAGGGAACATCGCTAGTGTTTGCCAATGTCCACCTATGTTGTGGAATACACTACCAATGTTGGACGAGCCTGGTGTAGGTAGTCCATATCTGAACATAATGCAACACGGTCATATGTGCACAACTGGCCCCTACACAGTCTGTTGTGCTCACTATGAAGATGTCAAGCAGTGATAGGACTAAAGCCCAGGATACTGTCCACCACAGTGAAAGTACTGAACCAGTACACTATACGGTACTACAGTGTTAGGTCATTATGAAAGTATGTTGACAACTGTCTGCAAAGTATCCCATGCAATCCCTGCAGGAACAGTATAATCCCTGTTGTGGCAGACACGAAGCAGTTGGCCAGTTAGTACACAACATGACACCCAACACAACCATAAACGTGAGATATTGTTGAAGTTCACACACACCCAAATATGTGGTGGACTTCAGAGTTCAACATATGGAAAGCTCACACTGGACATGCTCGCACACTTTGATAAATGAGGCATATGTCAGACAACATGCCATGGAAAGGCTGAACTGGGCATGCTCACACACTTAGGCCATATCTCCGTTTAGCAGTTGGCCACACATATCTGGTATTTGTACGTGTCATTCCAGGAACCAACCACAACACAGCAATCTGCCCAGTGCACACAGTAAATGACTACAGAGACATAAGTGATATAGTGGATCGCCCTCATATTCAAACATCTTCCACAGATACATAAGTTGTTCATAGGAACAGGGAATGCTATGGCAATAAAGACCTGCAAACAGTATAACAGCACAACAAATATTGTGCATCTGACAATTGAACATATGGGTGTAGAGGTCAATACTAGGCTTGTTGCCCTAGGGAATGACAGCTTAGCCAGAGTGTGCTTGGCATCTGCATCCCCAATACAGTAGGTTACTGTGCCACTGTAAAGTAGGTCACATAAGGCAATGTGTGAGGCTAGTGAGCTGTGCCTCTGTCAAGCAGGGGCACAGTGGAGATCCCAGGGTTTGAATGTGCTAAGCCACAGCCATGTTGTTGGTGTGTGCTGGAAGAGGGTTGCTGAGGACCTCTAACAGTAAGTGGCTGTCAATAACAGACTGAGGGGAGCCCTATCAGCATTGTCTGGACAATTCCACTGTCAACACTGTGTTGTGATGATTATGTGGGAATGAAGTGTCGTGCCGGAACTGTTCACAGATGTCCTCCTTCTGTGGGCTACAGCTCTGCAATGTATTAGCTCACTCTGTCTGTTGGACGGCTCATATATGGCTGGTGTACACCTGACAGGTGTCTTGTTGTGGAGCAGTCATGGGTATATGTGGGATAGCATGATCAATGCAAACCTTACACATGCTCATAGAATGCAATTGTCAAGGATTATGCAGAGTGGCCAGTATAGTCCCCCAGCATGGGTCCTCTGAAGTCGTCCACCCTAGTCTTCACAAGTGTAGAGTCTGCTTGTGCTAAATACAGTTTGTGTGCAGTGACAACCTTGCCTGGGGTGGGGATGGGATATGGATGTCCAGGGAAAGGTGGGTATGGTCAGATATCAACAATGGTGGTCTACCTCTGGTGTGGAACAGTGAGTACCCATGTTGCAGATGGACAGGTGCAATATGTACTCCCCCATGTGGCTGTGGTGTGTGGTTCTGCCATAGCACATGGACCCACAAATTGTAGTGGCTGTAGGGTAAAGTGGTAGAGGCCTGAGTAGTTCTCACACACAATATGCCTGTACCTGATGTTAACAACTGGAATGGTGTATGTGAACACCTGCATATCCCGGCACTGTTCCCAGGGAAGCAAAGTGTGTGTCCTGGATGTGGGAGTGGTGTTCTGGACTGGTTGTGTTGTGTGTTACAGGTCCTGTGGTCACGAAGCATGGTATAGAACATAACCTGCCAGTGCGATGTGCATATCTGACCCTGACGTAGGTGGCTGCAAATGCATATATATGCTATCCCCAACCTGACAGGTAGTACTAGATGTACATACCTCTGTAGAAATAAAGATGTCAGCACCCTATAAATACTGCAGGTGCAGACCAGATGCCCAGTAATTCGGTTAGCATGCTCTGCTAATGCATCTCCATCAAGTGTCATAATATAGGTAGGTAGGAGTTCGAACCATGCAAATGCTCAGTGTGTGTGTGTGTGTGTGTGTGTGTGTGTGTGTGTGTGTGTGTGTGTGTGTGTGTGTGTGTGGGTGAGCGGGGTTGATGTGTGTACAAGTCTGTGTGAGGAAGATGTCCCTTTTGGCAACTGTGAAAGCACTCTATAGGATGCACATTCCCCTATCTAAGCACGGATGATGTCAGCACCCTATAAGTACAGCAGGAGAAGGGAAACCTCCCAGTAATTCGAATAGCTTGCTCTGCTAATGCATTTGTCATGAGTGTTATAACATAGTTAGGTAGGGGTTTGAATCCTGAAATTGCCCAGTGTGTGTGGAGGGGGGTTAGTGTGTATGCAAGTCTGTGTGAGGGAGATGTCCTTTTTGGCAACTGTGAAAGTACTCTACAGGATGCACATTCCCCTATCTAAGCACGGATGATGTCAGCACCCTATAAGTACAGCAGGAGAAGGGAAACCTCCCAGTAATTTGAATAGCGCGCTCTGCTAATGTGTCTATCATGAGTGTCATAACATAGTTAGATAGGGGTTTGAATCCTGCAACTGCCCAGTGTGTGTGGAGGGGGGTTAGTGTGTATGCAAGTCTGTGTGAGGGAAATGTCCCTTTTGGCAACTGTGAAAGCACTCTACAGGATGCGCATTCCCCTATCTAAGCACGGATGATGTCAGCACCCTATAAGTACAGCGGAGAAGGGAAACATCCCAGTAATCAGAATAGCGTATTCTGCTAATGCATCTTTCTCAAGTATCATAACATAGTTAGGTAGGAGTTTGAAACCTGCAAATGGCAAGTGTGTGTGTTTGGATGTGGGAAGTTTGTGTGTGTGCAATTCTGTATGAAAGACATGTGCTTTTTTGCAATCAGGAGATCACACTACATGATGCACATTACCCTTTCCAAACACTGATGATGTCAGCACCCTATACATACAGCTGGAGAAGGGGCACCTCTCAGTAATCCAAATAGCGCACTCTGCTAAAGTGTCTCTCTCAAGTGTCATAACATAATTAGGTAGGGGTTTGAAACCGGCAAGTGTGTGTGTGTGTGTGTTTGGATGTGGGGAGTTTGTGTGTGGGCAATTCTGTATGAAAAGCATGTTAGTTTTGGCAATCAGGAGATCACACTACATGATGCACATTACCCTTTCCAAACACTGATGATGTCAGCACCCTATAAGTAATGCCAGAGAAGAGGAACCTCCTAGTAATCCGAATAGTGCGCTTCGCTAATGCATCTTTCTCACGTGTCGTGACATAGTTAGGTAGGAGTATGAATCCTGCAAATGGCAAGTGTGTGTGTGTGTGTGGGGGTAGTAGGGTGTGTGTAATTGCAAGTGTGAGAGAACAGATCCTTTTGGCAAATACTACAATACACCAGATGCTGCATATTCCCCCAGTAAACACAGAGGATGTCACCACACTATCAGCACAGCCAAACAGGGCTAGTTGGCCAGTAATGCCAATAGTGCACTCCACTACTGGGTCTATTACCATTGTCAGAGTACAGATAGGTATGTTTTGGAAACCCACAACTGCCACGTGTGGTTGTGTCACACATTATGACCTTGTGTGGGTCTTTGTGCATAACAATGCATGCCATTGCCTAAACCAGCAATGGCAATGAACACATGATGTATGTGTGTGACACATACACATAAATACCTGTGACCTGCAGTAGTTACCATGTCTGACACGTGCCTCGAGTGGATAAATGGTATTTGCAATGCATAACAATATGACTGTGTCTTACTGTGCAGGGGCCGCACACGGTATGTGCCTATACAGTGTGGGTGTATATGGTAAAATACCTACAGCAGGGGATACACATCTGGTCTAGGCCATATAGTCTACATGTAGTCGATGTACAGGTGCTGCATGTTCCCACCTGTTGTGGGAGTGGTAACATGTTATTCCACTGCAATTCAGTGACCACATGCTGGGAACCCTTCAACTAGTGTGTTGTAGCTACAGTAATGCTCACACACAATGTTTGGCTGGATGCAGTCCAGCCATATAAAGACAGTTCTTGAGACTGTCATATTGCCAGTGTTGTTATGGAGGATAGGTGGGTTTCCTGTGTATGGGAGGGTTGTGTGTGCCAGGCTATGAACCAGAAGGCAGTCCGACACACTGTTAGCTGCACATGAATAGGCCCTGATGCTTTGTGCTGTGCCAACAACCTGGAGGTGTGTGTATCTGTGGTGCCTTGGGATACCACCCCCTGTCCATGTGTGTTACATGTGTAGGGGACGACAGGCATGGTATGAGGTATAACCTGGCAGTGATGGGTTGCACCTCTGAGCGTGAATCAGGACTCTGGTACTGCACAGACATTGCAGTTCACCGTGCTGAGGACAGTGTCCAGTGCATGCATCTTGTGATGTACACTGCTGGTGTTGTGTAGCGTCACTGTTAGTGTCCTATCCTGTGTGATACCCGCGGAGGTGGCTATGTAATCTGTGTCCTGCAGCATAAGGCAGTATGTGTGGATCAAGGGGCTTCACCAATATACACTGGCCCATAGGTGCACGTGCAAGTTGCCCCTCGCAAATCATTGTGGCTTCCCTAGCATGTAAGCACACATTGACAGCCAGTGGATACCCTATGAATGACATTGGAGATTGAGCAGAATGTAGACATAGAATACCCTTCCTACATATAGTGGTAGCATACCTGGTGAGGGTATGATGGCAACCAAGATCAGGCTCATACTGGCCTGTGCCACATGCTGAGAGATCCCTTCTATGTTCCCTATCATGTAGTCCAGGGAGGTATGTCTCAGGTCATCCATAGTGGCATGGTCAATGACTGAGTCATATGTGTCCATGCCTCTGACTGACTTGTATGCATGTGTTTTGTGGTGGACCATAGTGCCCCACAGGCATATCACTGTGACCTTCACCATGTACAGCCTGTTGAGCAGGACCCCACTGCAGTGGCCAAGAGAGGTACCTGACACATCTGTAGCAGGTGTGTTGTGTAGCCCTACAGGCTGTGAGTGTGTGGCACATGGGATGTGTGTGCCATGTGTGGCATGTGCTCTGTTCCAACGTAATGTATGCCTGTGTGCCAGCTGCGGAGGTGTGTGATGCTCAGGCAGGATGCTATTCTGAGTCTCCAAGTATGCCCCAGTGTATTCAGATTGCTGTCAGTGTGGGTCTATGTCTGACTGGTATTGTAGTCACTGTAGTATGTCATGCCACCTGACAGGGTATGGCATTACTGGGTTCAGAGTGCTCAGTCCCCAGATTGGCTATGTGGTGGCATCCCACACATGTGTTGTACATTCCTGGCCAGGGGTGATGGTTGACTGCATACATGTGGCAGCTGTGACATTGCCACATGACTCACATAAATCGCAGCTGGATCATAGAGGTGATTCAAGGTTACCTTTGCACATGCTACCTTAGTAGTGTGATTGCCATGGTGATTACCAACACATAGGGCCAATGGAGAACAACATACTGAAAGTGTGTATGTGTGGGTGTACTGCTACTGATTTCATAGCACTGGCATATATGACTGCACACGTGGGTAAATGCCAGGTAAGACATGTGCAATGTGTCACAGGCAACGTACATGCGAACAGGACAGACAGTGACGTTCAGTCATGTGTAAACTTGACATACATATCGTACGCTATGCAGATGTCACTCGGAGTCCACAGAAGCACTGTAACTCTGCATTGCAGGTGGAAGCAGTGTTCCAGGGAACCCCAAGCGAACATGCATGCAAACAAAGCTACAGTAAGCAGGGCTGGAAGTAGTCCATTGTACAACAAAGAAGGGGTAACACTAACAGTAGGTAACAGTGCAAATATGTAGGCACTATCAACATGTACCCAGGAATGCACAGCGCAGATGCCCATGGTAGAACTGATATTATGTCATAGTTAATTGTGATTTGTATTACATTGGTACTGCACACATATCAACATGCGCAAACATCCACATTGCATAGACGTTGTGGGCAACTTGCCACCATTACTGTACATGTCCATCATTGCGTATCCCTACTTGCATTAGCTTCCCCCCTGTGGTACCCATGTATGTGGCTATCTGTTGACATCCTTACCACCAGTATGCAATAATGTGCAGCTGTTACACTTTGGTACGTACTATGGGTGCAGATAACAATTCAGGACAGTCATACAGTTACTGCATCAGGCATGCTGGGATATACATACAGTCATATCAGCACACTGTACTGTTACCAACATGATACTACTAATACACTTCTATGTAGTCACCCTGTGCACCAGCAATGTGTTTACATGTTCCTGCACTGATGTTGGAGATTGCCGGAGGTGGCACAGTGTCATCATATGCACAGAGTGTGAATTAGGTATGCCTGAGTCTGCCACTGATACCACCAATTGACATGTGTGTGTATGTGTGTTGGTGAGGGACAGCAGTACAGGGTGGGACACTGTTGGTGCAGTGTGTGCGTGTATGTGGTAGCCCTAGGTGTTAACATTTCGCATGTGTGTATGCATGCACACAGTTCCACCTCATGGCTGCCATATACAGGGGTTTGTGGACAGCCACAGACTGTACCTGGCAGGTCATACAGATCAGTGTCTGTGGGCACGGACACGGTACCTGTGCCTGGCAGGGGTGCTATGGAATGTATCTGGTACTAAACCAGACTGGGTACTGTTATCAGAAGCGGGAGTGTGTTGACTGGACACAGGTCCCTGTTGGGACTGTCCAGAGCCACGTGCACGTGGTCTCCTGGGGCATTCCGATGACAGCACAGACCCAGCATTGCTGGGGCTGCTGCTGGCACTATGGGGGTGTGCGTGGGCCTGTTGTCATCTGCGCTGACTGCCAGCTGCTGCTGTTGCTGGCATACGGCCACGTCGACGCCGCAACCGCCCACCATTGCCCTGGCTCATGGACATGTGGTTGTGGAACTGCTGTAATATGTCCCCACAATGTCTGTCTATGACATCAGTGAAATTACGGATAGCATCCGTGATGTCACGCATATTGTCAGTCATGGCTGTGCGACATGCTCTCAGCTCCCTCAGACCTTGTCTGGTGTACCTTTCCATACACGACTGTGCCTGCATGACAGCCCGAAACATAGCTGAGGTTGACAGACCTCTTTGGGCACGTCTGCCAGAGGCAGTACGCCCACAGATGCTCCCACGAGAACCCATGGACAACTGTCTGTGTGGTACCATCACAGGACCCTGCCCATGGCTGCTGTGTGGGGAAGCATGTGCCACAGATACCACATTACCCTGGTCAATGCCCACTGTATCCTGTCCATCACCTAGGGACAATGGTGACATAGGATGTACTGGCAGGATGACTGTGCACAATGATGGGGTTGACAGCTGTGTACTGTCAATTGGCTGACCAATGGCGGACCCTGACACACCTTCCTGTGCCATTACACAGATATCATCATTACCAGTACCTGTGGCACCAGATTCAGGTTCCCTGCTGCAGGACACCAGAGCAGCACCAGAACCTGTGGGAGGAAGACAGGAAACACAGTTTACAGTGTCCACACAATGTTACCAGTGATGCACTTATGCACACATGCACACGTCGACACATGCACACATGGTCACAGGCACACATGCACACGTCGACACATGCACACATGGTCACAGGCACACATGCACACATGCACTCGTGCACACATGCACACATGCACACTTGCACACATGAACACAGGCACACAGGCACACATGCACACGTGGATACGTGCACACATGCACACATGCACACGTGGACACATGCACACGTGGACACAGGCACACATGCACACGTGGACACAGGCACACGTGGACACAGGCACACATGCACACATGCACACCTCGCAGTATACACACAGAGCACTACTGAGTTACACTAGTATTACTAGCACTATCAGGACTATTATAGGTATTGTTAAACACACTCACCAGCATGGATAGCCTGCCTTGCTGTAACACCGGAGGGACCTGCATAAATGAGGAGATTAATGTCAGTGGGCACAACTGTGCCATTGATACTGCATATGATACAGTGCAGTAGTACACCAGTTGCCTTTCACACGTCAGCTGCTGATATTGCCAATATCACACCTGCACAATTACATACTATGTTGACAGCTACATACCACGGACACACCTTACACATGCATAAACTAACAGTGTACAGAACAGTCAAGTATACATATGGCATATTACCTGCATGCTCCATGTCGTGCTGCTGTGTGGATCCAGCCTCCATCATGATGCAGGTGTATTGCTGTTGCTGTTCCGGGGCTGGAGCCACAACACTTAGGAGTGGCCCCTCCAGTCTGGTGAGGGGGGGATGTGTGGCCACCCCACTGTGGCAACCTGTTGCCTGTGGATATCCGATGTACGCTGATGGACATTTCTGATTAAATCACTGCAGTGATGTCGTACCTGCTCATATGTCCTATTATGCGTGCCAATGTCATTTACCCTACGGACAAGGTCTTGCCACAGTGCAGCCCTCTCCTGCTGATTCTGGCTGGTGCGGGAAAACAGTATGTCATAATCCCGCACCAGGCTCTGGTGTATCTCATCTTCTGCTGCAGAATAGGTGGGATTACGCTGATGCGCCATCTCCCTGGAAGAGAACACAAACAGGATATCAGCAGACTATGTCAGCAATATATGGCACACATACTATACATGATACTCAACTGTAGTGATATACTACTACTCCCATATGTAGCATGTGGGTGTCTCTTGGTGGATACACAAGTACATGGCCAGATATCAGTGCTCAGCCAACACCTATGCAACAATACCTGCCACATTCCATACAACATAGTAGCATGCCCCATCGGTCAGCACACTGCGACAGGTCCAATGCACAACCTCACTCTGGGGGTTCATACCAAGGTACTGTATGTGGAACGCAATCCACTAGTGTGATCTGGACACAAGTTACTCAGCCTGGATATACATATCCCACCACCACTACCAGCACAGTAGACTACTTTGATATGTATGTGATTAGACAGTTATTCACTTGTTAGGACTGAGATGGTATCCATGCAGCCCACTGGGCCAGTGGAAGCCACAACCCACACTGCTGACCCCTTTGCGAATGCTTCCCACGAACATCCCAAAGATTGCATGAAACATGCACACACATTTCTAACCCAGACCCTATGCACAAAGGTTAGGCATCCTGTCTGGTGGACCCCAGCCAAAGGAAGATTGTATAACAATAGAAGGAGGCTACTGCAGGACAGAGCAGATTCACATTAAGGGAAGGCATCTGTGGTCAGCACTGGTAATAAGCTACGGTCTCTCATAACAACATCCACGGCTTACTCTGGGAGGGAAATGGCCACAAACACTATAGATAACCACAAGGCCTTCTTCAGTTATGTTACTCATATGGACCAAATGCCTCAGATATGCTCTGAGTTAATACACACCTACTTAACATTCACCGAACACACAGATATTGGCAACATTCTTGCAGACAGGTTCGGTGCACGTATCCCCCCTCCTTCTCCCCCACAAGTAGAAATACTTATCACAGCTGAATGTAACCTCCCTATCATCTCACATGTCCAGGTGAGGGCCGCCCTCAGCAAAGCAGAACACACAGCATGAATGTGACCTGATGGTATCCCTGGATGTGTGCTACGTGAACTCCAAGAGGACATACAACCGCATATAAGACTGATATTTAACCTTGGCCGTACTACAGGATATGTACCTGAACACTGGCATACAGCAACAGTTGTCCCACTCCACTTAGGAGGCACCTGTACTGACCCTGGGAACTACTGCACCATAAGCTTAACCAGCCTGGTCTGCTAAGCTATGGAATTATTCAGTATGGGACGCATATACAGCAATATTGGGTACCTGCAGACACTTGTTCCCGGCCAGTTTGCCTTTGTGATGGGCTGATCCTGCCTTTTGAACTTGGTTGACCTTTCAAAACAGTCACTACAGCCATTGATGAGGGCATCACAATCCATACAGCCTACCTGGACTTGCCTAAGGCCTTCAACACAGTACTCCACTCAGGCATCATAGACAAGCTCATTAGCTTACATGTTACTGCATATGTCACATGATGGGTTGCACACTGGTTGACATACATAATCCATAATATCGATATTGTAGGAGCCATGTCAGACTCAATGCCAGTCACATGTGGTATCCCACAGGCCTCTGTCCTAGGACCCCTCTTGTTTGGCATTTATTTCTCAGATGTAAAAGCGAACATGTGCGGGTTGTGGATGACAAAGTTCCCAGATGACTGCTAACTAAGCACCATAGTCATTACACCAGCTGACATACACATCCTACAGACAGGCCTCACTGCAACAGAAAACTGCTGCCAGGATCATGGCCTAACACTGACTGACATGTAATGTATAGTCACCCCCTTTTGGTGGAACTACGTGCACACAACATATCACATGGACATACCTATAGATACAGACCTATGATACATATGGAGGGTTCACAGTATGCAGACTATTAACCTGCTACTTTACATTACCTGTGTTTGTCACAGCTGGTTGTGTTACCGCTACTACTGCTTCCTGCTGCTGCTGGCACGGCTTGCTACTGTCACTGCTGACAGCTTAGACTCAGTGTGTGTACCGTGTGTTGTTGTTTGTGTTTTTTTTTTCTCTCTCTCTCTGTCTCTGTCTGTCTGTCTCTCTCTCTCTCTCTGTCTGACTCCGGACAGTGCAATGAACGTACTGCATATGTGGAGTGTGAGTACAGGATGCTTTTGTAGGTATCTGCATAAGTCCATGTGATGGCCCCTGCACAAATTGTAAGCCAGCATTTGCTAATTGCATGCAGCCAGTTGTGTACTGATTGCAGTTCTCACTGTGATTTCAGGACAGTGCTATAAAAGGGTATGTGAGATAGGCATTGCCCTTTCAGATTGTAAGGGCGGGGACCATGCTGGTATGCTGTGGACACTGTTCTGTGAGTGTAAAGGTTAGTATCTCTCTCATGATTCAGGCTGTGTTTTAGATTCACATTTCTCCATTCCTCTCTCCTGTTTCCTGTAGTAAGTGTGTATGCACACTGACACCTACACCTATATATATATATATATATATATATATATATATATATATATATGTAAATATACATACATTTATATATGTACATTAACTGCTTGCGTCTCTTCAGGTCTGCATGGTGGTGACGAACCTGCTCACCAGTCCTTGGAATCCCTGTGGCACTGGTGAGATCATGAGCCAACCGGTCCCACGCCTCAGCCCTATATGCTCCCCACAGGACCTGGCCCTGCATGAGTTGGGCCTCATGATTGTGGACTAGTAGCCAGACCATGTATCTGGACTCCTCAATGCCCCACCTCTGTGCTCAAAAGCAACTACCCTCACCTACTCCTGACATTCTGGCTGCAAGTTAGTTCTACAATCATTTATGCTGTGTATTCCTGCCTATGGGGCTTATATATGCCGTTTTTCCTGCACATATCTGTGATTGGCCATTTTGGAATTGTATCAACGTCACAAAACCTGCTTTGTCATGCTCCACTTTGTATTCATTCCTATATATTTGCTATTACTGCATTAATAGGTACTGCTGTCATGGCTTAGTGGTTCAGTACCTTGACTATGGTGCATAATATCCTGGGTTCGAACCTGGCCACTGCTTTTTATTTTTTATGACTGTCTAGACAGGCTGAGGGGTGTGTCTGTGTAAAGGCTGTTTTGATACGGCTTGCTCATCATTGCCCGTTGGTTAGCTTGTTGGCGCGGTGCACAGCTTCGCACAAATGCGGTACGCTGGTTTACGCTTAATTTGGCTGTTAGCATGCATATTACACTCAGCTCAGCTATGGGCACACAGTTTCAGCATGTTAAACCACTGCTCACCTACGGGCACCCATTTTACACCTGTTAAACCACTGCTCACCTACGGGCAGATTCACTCACCTTGTTAAACTGCAGCTCAGCTATAGGCACATCTCGCATTTTTTATTGTTTTGTTATCTCACATTTCTTCAAAATAAATGGACTATTTCATTACATTTTACATAAACTATGATTTTATATGTGTACATGTTTGTCAGGGACTTGTTTTGTGCTTATTTTACTAAAAATAAAAATTGGTGTTGTGGGGGCTCGAACCATGAATGCCTGCTCTTCAGGCGACGTCTCTACTGCTACGCTATTGCTTCTTGGCTTACTTTGCATATTTAGTTCTTATATCCTTTTCCACTAACTGCTAACTGTAGCTAAGCTATGGGCATGCCCGCGCAAACGAGCGCACTCACGGGCAAACATCTTTACGATTTAAAAACAATATATAACATGTTCATTTATATATTTTATGTTCATAGTCTGTGGGAGCATGTGTTGTGTTGTGTTTATTCACATTTCCATGGCCTCTGTCGTGGGTGTTTACTTTGGGCAATTTTACTCTTCTGGGGGCGTGTCCGCTTGCAGGGCTCGGCCTATGGACACGCCCACTACTGTCTTCCACAGACTGTGTTAGCCTTCAGTGTGATTCAGCATGTCCTCATGCATATGCATGACATGCTGACGTCACACTGTTTAACTGCAGCCTCCGTGTAAGCCATGTATCTCTTACACAGAGGCTTCATGAATTCTGCCCAATGTTTTAATAAAGGAACTTGCTGTTTGGAGAAGAGGAAGTAAAGCACTCCCTGGAGCTTCTAGGTGCTGCTATTCTGGGAATCCCTTGATGAAGGAGAGTGCAGCAGAGATGGAGAGAGGTGCATGGCAAAACTTACTGAAAGAAGAAGGAGATGAAATAACTGCTACAGACTAGGAAAATGGAGGACTGGAGAAAAAAGTAATGATATATATGATAAAGCAGGCAGACCCAAAAGAAGTAAGAGAGAGTTACATGGTAGAAAGAGCATTACAGGAGAAGGAAACTGAGAGATTAGAAACACAAACAGGAGCTGATGAAGGGAAACAATAGAAGTATTTTCAGCTGGTGGAGTAGCTTGTTTTCAGGGTTCACCTCTGCAGAAAGGTTTTTTGTTACAAGAAAGAAGCAATTATGCAGATGCAGCAAGGCAAGCACAAATGGGAGAAGGAATTGAGAGGGGACAAACAGTTGCAGTTTCTCAACAGCCAGAGAAAAAAAAAACAGTGGTAAGAATAAAAAGAAAAAGTGATGTCAGTGTGATCTACAGCTACAAAAGGAGTACAACAAAAAAGAAAAAAATAAATGTGCAATTTAAGACTTCAGATATGGATGAGCATGAGTTAAAATGTTTTTTCTTTCACCATGTAGTAAAGTACATGAAGTTAAAAATATGTGATGAAAGAAATATATGGACTAGAGGCTGGGAACTGTGGGTAAAAATGGCTGTTGATGGGAAAATTCAACATATTTCAAATACAATAATTATGAATAGTAAGAGAGGATTTGTTAGGTTCTAGGGTAAAATCAAACCATGTTATTTCTGTGGGGATGAAAATTATTTAGTACAAGACTGTAACAAATGAAAGTGAGACCGATGTAGGGAGAGGGGACGTACAGAAAAAAAATCTGTAAGCCTTTTTGTAAAGAATTTGAGCACTTCAGGTTTAACTGTCCCATATTGGAAAAGGAAGGAGGAGATGAAGAAGGATGAAGAGGGAAAACTCAAAAGAAAGATAAACAGTAGAAAATATTACTACTGGAGATGTTGAAAAGCATGCATGAAGGGGATGCTGTAGAGAGGTTAAACAATGAAAAGGCAGTTAAAGAAGAAATGACAGTTCAATATGAGGTCATTAATACACAGGAAGAGACCTGATTTGCAATTTTTCAACATGAAGAGGAAGAAAAGGAAGAAATGGGCACATGAAACAAATAAGAATAAGATAATAAAAATGTTGGCAGAAGACCTGGGGAAGCACAAGAAAAATATGATGTTGAAGTAAAACAAACACACACACACACACACACACACACACACACACACACACACACACACACACACACACACACACACACACACACAAAGAAAAAGGATGATATAGGAATTTTAACATTAAATGTGAATAGTATTAGAAATTATATAAAAGTTTTGGTGGTGGTGGAATGGTGTAAAAACAAAAAATGACTTTTTTACTTAATGTAACAAAGAAAAAAGAATACAGACAGTATGTGAGAGTATGTGTGTGGTGGGAGCAAATTGTTTGGTTGATAGGAAATGAGACTTGTTCTGAAAAAAGAATTATTATAAAAAATGAAGAAATGAAAAAAATAAATGTAACAGTAGTATCAGGAAGTTTATTGATACATGCTTTGAGAATAAGAAAAAATATATAAGATTAATATTGGTTTATGCATACACTATTATGACAGAGACAGAAAAAAAAAAACAGTTTTTTGAAGAATTTAAATATGTCAATAATGATGTTAGGAGATTGTAACTGTAACCTGAGGTAAGAAAAGGGAAAATAACACAGGATATTAAGATGTTAAAAGAATTAACAAAATATGGAGATTTAAAAGTAGGAAAGAATAGATAATGTATATATAAAATATTGAAAGTAATTATATACTTTACTCTAAAGGCATGAACGAAATAATGGGATGTACAGATGGCAGAGTTGTCAGCCCATAGAGCATTAGGGGCTTGAATAGAGAAGGACAGTGAAATAATAGAAGAAGTAAATGAATAGAGATTAACTGCTGACTTTAAAAAGGAGGGCAAAATGATAACAGAGAAAGAAACATTATGGAAAGACCATATGACAATGAGCCCATTTTATAAAAATGGACACAGTGGTTGGTAGTGTATAAGCTGAAGTATAAAATATATATTTAATATTGTAAAGAAAAATAAAAAGAAATTAAATGAGATATAAAGAAATATTTTTGGAGCTTTTTGGGGCTCTGGAGGCTTACTGCTTTTTCGTGACTTGGTTTATTCGTGATTATTAGTTTGTTCATTTAGATATAAAGAAATGTTATGGAAGTATGAGAAACAGATGAAAAAAGGAAGTAACAAACTAATGGAAATAGAAAAAAACAGATGTATGACATGAAAAAAAGGAAAAGTAAACATTATGTTACATAGGAAAACATTTTTTTATGAAAGGAAAGAAAGAGGATGTTCCTCTTATTTAGGAAAAGGAGTAAAAAAGGGAGAGAAGAATGGATGCTATCTTAGATGGCAAAGGAAATATAAAATACAAACAAGAAGATATTATGGAAGTGGTAGAACATTTTGTGGAGAAAATGCACAGGAAAAAGGTAATGGATGGGCAAGAAGAATGGAAAATAAAAAAAAATCTGAAAAGTTAAGGATATTTTTATGAAATGATAAAAGAGTAGAATAAACAGAGAAGGTGATAAAAGAAGTTAAGAATGAATCAGCACCAGGATTAGATGATATACGTTTTGAGTATTATAAGGAAATGAATAAAGATAAATGTGAAAAATAAAAAAAATATTAAATGAAAGGATGAAGGAAGGTATAACAGAAGACATATATGGAAACAAGATGAAAGAAAAGATATAAAAACATTGGAGACCCATAATACTAGGGAATACTGACTGTAAAATATTTATGAAAATACTAGAAGATAGGATGGAGAACTTATTGGATGGGGTAGTAGTAGAAATGATTTATGATATGAAAAGAAGAGGAGTGAAAGAAATATTAATTATAGTGAAAGCAGTAGCAGAGACGATACTGAGCAAAGATAAGCAAGTAAGATTGATATCATGTGACATAGCTAAAGCATTTGATACAATGAGTCATGAAGCAATGTGGAAGTTTTGAGATGCATATTGCATAGGAAAAACTATTAATTCAGATAAGAAATGTTTTGAAAAGTCATGGGTACGAGGTATGTTAAATGGATATATAAAAAATAAGTAATAAGAGAAGAAAACAACAGGGGTGCCCAATGAGTATGTGATTATTTGTATACTAATTAATGCAGTAGTACATCCATGCATGTATGAAATAAGGGAGATAAGATGTGACATGGAAGGAAATGTTATATTACCAATATATAAGACATGCAGATGACTTAGTTCTAATAAAAAAGGGATGGATATGTGAGGTTGCAAAAACAATTGAAATGCTGTTAAAAACACAAGACATATATGCTGAATATTTATGTTTTAAGAACAGTGGCATATTTAGATGGTACATATGTTTTCCACCAAAATAGAAACGAGCTTTTAAAGATTTTTCTAGCTTCATTTAAAGATCAAGCCTGAACCCAGTGAGAAGATGGGATAATTTATAATTAAAAAGAAAAAGGTGATATGAATTTAAAAAAAAAATCCAGTGATGCACTTAGGATCTATGGATTTATTTTGGGTAATTAGAAAAGTAAAATAAAGATAAAAAGGGATGATAGGCACAATAATATATGAAAATATAAAAAAAATGTATGGAAAGAAAAAAATGGCAAAAGTAAAGAAAAGAAAAACATAGACAGGATGAAATAAAAAGAATATAACAAAAATTAAATTACAGAAATTAAAATTATGTAAAATTGATGGGAAAGGAAAAGAATGACATAATATGATTTTAAATTTATTTTGTGTACCCACTGAAGGAATTAAAAGAAGATAAAAAAAGGCAAAGGAAAATGGTTTGGAATTTTTTTATGACACAGAATAATTTTGTAAAGAATTTTATTAGACAGATTATCAGCAAAAGGGAATGTGAAGTAGATGATAGAGGAAATAAAATGTTTTGATTGTAGTGAAGAAGAAAACACACACTTTTTCTTGGATTGCAAAAATATTAAAGACATTTAAAAAAGTCTAAAAATGAATATAGATCAGAAGGATTAAATGTGTATGTATGAATGTACTGCATAGGAAGTGTGTTAAAGTAAAAAATGTGATATTGAAAAATGGGTTAAGTACAGTTTGTGATAGTGTTGTGGGAAAAATATGTGAGAGTTTGTAATAGAACAAGAAAATGGAAGAGGATTATGTATCACCTGAAATAAAAAGATGGTTGTGGAAAAAGGAATGGGGATAGAAATTAAATATAAAAGAAAAATAAAATAAATAGAACTGCTCAGTTTAGTGCTTTTTTGTTGATAATGTGTCAATAATAGCATATCTAAACAATCCTACCTTGGTTTATGATTTATTAATCTTTACTATTAAAAAGAAGTGTGACTGAGAGTGATAGTGAGCAGAAGCTACTGTGCGTGGCATAAAGCAATTCCAGCATTTCCTGGCTTGCAGAACTTGTACAGTCAGAACAACTTTACTGTACTTACTTTAGTATTAAGTTGTATATTGCTTGTGTGATTTTTGTCATAGAAGTTGATTTAAGTTCTTTTTGAATTCTGTGGTTACTGATTTTGATTATTCTCTTTTTCTTTTACAACATTTTATTCCTTTGAAGCTGAATATGGATTCCATAAATGAGTGTGCAGTTAATGATTTGCTAATGCACAAATATCTTGTATAGTGTAATAAATTATTAACCAAGACTAGTACCACTGTCCAGTGAAACAATGAAGCCACAGATAATTCAATATGAAAGTCTGTTTAATGAAACCGGAGCACCCGGAGGAAACCCATGCGACCACAGGGAGGACATGCAGACTCCACACAGAATGCACTCCAGCCGAGAATCGAATCAGAGAACCTCTTGCTGTGAGGCAACAACGCTAACTGCTGCATCACCATGGCCTCTTAGAAAACCTCAGAACAGATACTGGAATCAAATTAGATTATATTGAAAAAGAACTGTGCAGAGTGGATCCAAACAAAGCACAGGGAGGAGACATAATTCATAACAGTGACCTGAAAACACTTCAGCAAGAACTTATGGTACCATTATATCTATTATTTACTAGGTCATATAAATATGGAGAGATTCCCCAAGATTGGAGACATGCACTTATTAACTCTGTCTTTAAGGGAAAGGGGAGTAGGATAAACCCAGATTCACATAGACCCTTAAGTCTACTTTCATGTTGTGGAAAAATAATGGAGAAGGCAATATTGGATAAGTCATTGTCAGAATTGAATAGGCTGGGACTTGAAATCATATATCAGCATGCATATATTGAAAATACATATATTACCACTTGCAACATGATTTTCTATAACTATATAATAACAGCTATGTATGAAACATTGTGCTGTAATGTAATTTATGTAGATTTAATTTCAGCATTTGACAGGGTCATGCACATAACACTAATCAATAAATTAGAACAACTAGGTATTGATGTACTCTTGATAAAATGGCTAGTTGCATGGCTTACAAACAGGACATGGTGAGTATCATACAACAACTGGAGAGGTGAAATCCTTGGTTACAGTAAGGGTGCCCCACAGAGTTCTGTCCTAGGCCTTTTGTTGTTTAGACTGTATCTTTCAGACCAAATTTTTTCATCTGAGGTGTTCTACAGTCTGTATGCAGATGACCTGAAATTGGATAAGCTGATTACACATGTTACAGATAAGGCATGTCTGCAAAATAACTTGACAAAATTGATCACTTGGACACAGGAGAATAATATGCTGATAAATACATCAAAAACTAAGCATAGGAGATTTAAGAGACATAAACTGAAGGGTGAATATTTAATACATCACACAGTGATTGAAACTGTAGATTCATATAAGGACCTGGGTATATGGGTAGATCCAGCTGAGTTTTTCTAATCATATCAACCAATTGGTTAATGATAGTTATAGAACTATAGGTTGTATAAAAATATTTATAAAGTCTAAGAAATAAAAAATGATGACATAATTGTTTGTTAGTTACATTAGACCCAAACTTGAGTATGGAAAACAATATGGAAACCGTATAAGAAAACAATCATGAGTAAACTGGAAAGAGTACAGCAGAAATATACCAAGGGCATCCATGGATGTGAAAATTTAAGTTGTTATGAAAGACGTAAATATCTGAACCTGTACAGTGTTTCTTACGGATATCAAAAAATCTTATTCAGGTATATAGG
Source organism: Protopterus annectens (assembly GCF_019279795.1). NCBI lineage: Eukaryota > Metazoa > Chordata > Ceratodontiformes > Protopteridae > Protopterus > Protopterus annectens. The sequence goes on along the minus strand of NC_056735.1, from coordinate 650,089,196 downwards.
GCATTTAGAGACAAGTACCTCTGGGAATATTTGGGGTTATCAAAAAGAACTAGAGAATCATCAGACAACCTATGTAGAAGATTCTATAGAAATAAGAAGTATACTAATTGGTTCTCTGACAGAGTAGCTGATGCATGGAACAGACTACCGCATTATAAAGCAAGTACTAGTTTAGATATTTTTAAGAACAATCTGGACACTTATTATGGTAACAATTTTTGGTATATTAGCAAGCTAGAAGGACATTTCATGCCTGAGCTTGAAATATTTGTATGTATGTAAGTATGTATGTATGTAATAATTTTACATATGAATGTAAACAATGACTGTGTAAATCATATATTTAAAGGTTTTTTTACATGATATAAAACGAATGTAAATGGTAATTTCTTCATCTTTTCCCAGTTTGCAGCCTGACCAGCCAAGAAAAAACCTGAGGCCTTCAAATATTCCAATAAACAGTGAGAATGGGAGAACCAGAATTTCACCAGGTACTTTTTCTGTTTCGAATATTTTGGCTGTTGAATTATTATTTTTTTTTATTTAATGCCCATTTGCGCAGCACTGTGCAGAGCTCAGAAATGCCAAGCGGCACTTACACATTGACAACTGACACCTGACAGACATCTAAAAATAAAAACCAAATGTAATTAATTATGATATCTAGGTTTTTTTTTTTCCTTTCTTTTTTTTTTAATTTTTTAATGTCTGTTTGCATGGCGTCGCAAGGAGCACAGCAATGCCAAGCCACGCTTATACATAGATAGCAGACATCTGCCATATATCTAAAAATAGAAACCAGATGTAATTAATTATTTATTCCTGCTTTTGTTTAAGCCCATTTGCATGGTGTGCCATGGTAGCTTAGTAGCATATGTGATGGCAGACTAGCTTGTATATTATCCAAGTAGCTAAATGGGTAGAGTGATAGCCTAAAGCTTCCTGGGTGCGGGTCCCTAGCAGACATACCACAGGTTTAATGTAATCTAAATTTCTGTGTAATTTTAAAAAAATAACTTTTACATTTGGAAGAGCTGCATGGTGGTAACACTACTTAAATGTGATTAATGGCTACTATTGTTTGCGCATTGCAAAGCTTTGCTAAAATCTCGGTTGTGTGAGTTTTCACAATGTTCAACTCCACTTAGCTGGTTTGTCCGATGCTAAGCACCACAGCACTTTTTTGAATGCTGCTGAATGACATGTAAGGATGGGAAAACAGCCTATATTAAGGGCAATAGACAGGAATTCTGCAGCATTCATTGGAGTCTATCTGACAGTATGTCAGGTGGTGTTAGAGAGGGTGAAGGCGTTCAGGCACAGAGATGGGGTGTGCAGGAGTCCAGGTTTTTGTTGGGCTTCTGATATGCAGTTATAAACCTAGGCTGCTGTAGGGTGATTACCAGGCCTCAGAATGTAAGGCTGAGGCCTGGGATCGGTGGACCAGGGACCTTATCAGTGCTACTGGTATCCCCCGCACTGGTGAGTGGTGTCATCACCACTATGATGACCTGAAGCATAGAAAGAAGGGAACTTTGGACACCTGGGTCCAAGATGTTAGGACTGGGCATACCCCAGACATACGTAAGTATTTATTACAGTATTTTACTAAAATGCAAGCTGAATATGTGCAAAACTGGTATACAGCTGAAAGGGCTCGCAACATCCAGTCCTATGCCAGGCGCCTGGCTAGGTTGTGCTGTGAGTGTGATAGGTATGGATATATTATGCTAACTGTAGAGCAATAAACAATAAAGAATAAAAAACTGTATTGCAATACAGAATACAAACTGTAGTGCAATACATGGGCAATTAGGAGTGCAGTGCAATAAATGAACAATAATAATAATAACTGTATTGCAGTAAACACTAAACAATACCAATAACTGTAAGCAAAAAGGTGTACAGCAGGATTGTGGTGTCATAACATAATTTCACTAGAGTTCTATGCATTGTATGTGTACGGTAAGGTTGCTGCAGTCAAGTTTAAAACTGTAATAACTGTAGAATGTAAAAGTAATGGCCTGATAAATGTATTGGTCAACTCATAGTACAGTTCAAGGCTGTCTCCAGGCCATTTTCAGTCACATAATTCTCTCTTTTTCTTCCATGCCGGGATCATAAGGTAAATGGGTGAGGTAGCCCACTTTACGGGCAGATATTGTGTGTAGACTTCACAGAGAATAAACAGCAGTATCAATAAAGTGTTAAGCAGCATTGCATTTTCCTAAATAAATCTGTCATAATATTTGCATTAGGGCTGTAATCATTGCAAGTCTGTTCTAAGTTGCTGCAGTCAATTGTTATATTATTTGCAGATGTTCCCTGCAGTCACAGCTTTTGGGTTCTACTCCTTTGCCTGCCAACTAAGGCGTGACGGCTGTCTATTTTACTTACTGTACACAAATATACATCTCAACTATCATGATTTTTCATAATGTAAATACAACTGCCTAATCTGTCTGTTCCATGATTACTAGATAAATAATTACCTGGAATGCAATATATTTTCAAATCCGTTTACAGAACACCTTAGTATTTATGTAAGTCCCCATTATGTGAAACTGTTATGTGTAGTTGTGTATCTGCATTTGTTTCTGCATGGCCCATACTGTCCCATGCTAACAGCTTGAGAGGTATGTACATGCTACATCAGCTATAGAAGAATTGTAGTCACTGTACTCAAAACTGACACTGCACACCTGCAGAAGTATGTAGTAGTACTCTGTGTAGTAATATTACCTGCAAGGTAAATAATGATATGTTTTTCTTCTCTCCTCGCCTCTTATTTTCTTTATTTTATTATTGTAATTTATTATTATGATTTAATATTAACATATTTTGTTAAACTAATTGTTATACTGGCCTTATAGTTCAATTCATACTGGCTTGCTGTTACCATACTTACTATTATGTTACTTAATGTTGTGTTACACATAATATACCTTACTATGTATTTGGATTAATAAATATTATTTTCCATTCTGTTAATACTAACATTGGTTTGGTTATTGCTGTCTTTAACTTATTGTTATAACTACTTTACTACAGCATATCAAGGTTGACCAGTTCCTCATGATCTGCCTGGGTTGCCTCCTCCAGCCGTGGCACTGTGTCCCAGCACATTTGGAACACAGCCCAGTGCTGCCCCCTCTGCTGCCCCTGCACTACCTGCGGGGTTGGGTAGTATCACCCCATTGGACAAGGCTGAGATCCCCTCTGGGAGCGGTGGTGGTGGGGGAGTTTTCACCTATGATGAACTGCTGGGTTTGGTGCACAGGATCATTTACTGTGGGTTTGGATGATGCCTGTGTTGGATGGAGAGCATGCTGGCCATCCTGGTGGGGCAGGCTCACCCCAGAGCCCAGTCTGCACTACTGCCAACCTCAGGGCTGTGATGGAGAAGTGCCTACAGTCCCATGGGTGGGGATGTGAGTCATGCTGCTACCTTGTGGAGACGCAATGGACTGAGATTCTACAACACCATCCCAATCCAAGGTGTTTATCCCCTATTTTGTCATACACCACCCCTGTCTGCTGTCTTGTCTGTCTGCAAAAGCTTCCTCACCTACCCAAGTTACCTCCCCCACATGTACCTATGTCCCTTCCCTAGCATTCCACACTCACCTTAAAAAAAATGGGCACCTGTCCAAAAAAAAAAAAAAAAAAATCGTCCCATACATAGCTCTCCATTTCGCACGTGTCCACTGGACACTCATAATTTGGTCCAATTGGCTTAACAGCAGAATTATGTTGTCCTCACCCCTCTCAATGGGGGTGAGAGTCCAAAGTCATCTACAAATTCTGTCAAAGTGCACATTTGTTGCTGTACAATAAATGGATAGCTATGGTTCTTTCCTATACCCTTCCTGCACATACCTACCTGCCTTTCATTATGTTTTTCCCCCTGCTTGCACCCTATTTCACCACTTTCCTGTCTCCCCGGTTTTCTTTTCTTTATATAGTTTTAGTGCAACAATGTGCAATACACTGCATCATACAGCTTTGCTAAGCTCAGCTAAATGGAGCTATGTTGATATATGTGTTTTAAATAATAATAAACACATGCAAAATGAACACCTGTCCCCATTTTGAACTCAAGACCATCGCACCTGTAAACCACTGCTTTAACCTGCCATGCCACATAGCGGATAATTAAAACAGGTGGTTTAAGCAAAACACAATAATTGCAAGTTGCACTCATTAAGCGTGTTTAACCTGAGCTGCACATCACACAGCATTGCGTAAACTTCCTTAACTCATTCCAGCTGAGTGAGCCTGCAGGCATTTATGCAGTTACCTCCTACTGCTCCTCTAGGCATAAAATATTGCTTATTCATGTTAGCATTAATAATTCCAAAACCATACTACATACAATGTATCAGAATACTTTATCTTGAAGCATGCATGATGGCAAACACAATTGTACTGATATTTGACCTCTGTCAATGAGTACTTGTTAGAACTGTAAGGTGATAACTTCATTTTTTAAAGGCTCAAGCCACACCCACTAGGAGTTAAAGCTACACACTCAAAAGAGCTGTACTGGAGGGAATGAGTTAATGGTAAATGGAAAAATTAGGATTCCACCTTGGAGTCTGGTGCAAGATAACACCACTGGTAGGCCAAACACAGAATAATGGATGTAAGTGAGGTCTCTAACAGCAGGTAAATGTCCCCTTTTATTAGCAACATTTAAAAATATACCTGCTAAGGCATTACTGGCAAAATATATATTCAACTGGGACCCTGGTGCAGAAATACATCCACATAAAGCCATGCACATAATGATAGCTGTACAAAAAGCATGTACAACCTGTATGTGTATACTTGTATCTTACAAGTACACCTGCTGTAACAGTGACTCAGTCTGTTAACTGTCTTGCAAACAGTACATTTTGCCACACACAGTCAAATCCAGTGGCATGTAGCATTTAAATTACATTATTGTGAAGCCAGCAATTAATGACTGAGTGATGCACTCTTTATCCAGACAATGTATTTTCACTGATGGAGGTCACAGGCCTGCAGATAGGAATACACTTCACATATCCCTATAGCAAAACTATAAGTGCATAAAATGTCACATCATGCATTAATATGCATTCTCAGAGGATTTTTAACTCAGGTAATACAAATGATGCCCACTACTATCAGAGCGCAGCACACAGGCCTTTCAAACTGATAGTGCAGATTACCACAGCTAAACAGCTAACATAGCTATGTGAAGCCCCTGCTTGTAACAAGGACTGCCAGCATACACATTCCAAATGAGTAGCAGAGTGTAACGTGTTCTGACAGTTGCCTAAATGATGGACATAATGTTATATTTATTCCCTATGTTGCTCAAGGACACAAAAAACATGTTGCCTAGTACTTTGCTAATTATATAATTGCCTAACATACTTACCTTAAACACATGTCTTAAGTGGAGTGGTATGGGTACCCTCACTCTGGCTCTGTCTGTACAACAAGGCTGACACAGCTCCCACAGTTACTTTTACAGCTTGTTGTACTCCAAAGTGTTTACACTTTCTGCCTAGGCCTATTACCTGCAGCAGCTGCAGCCTGTAGCACACACCTCTATATAACAGTAGCTGCTACATACCTACCCTCTGTTATGACGTAGTGTCCTTACCCCGTTAGTGTTCACCGCAACATATCAGAAAGGGCTTCTAATCTACATGAAGGCCTTATAACCTGTACAGTGGTTGCATGTCATTGGCTGATGATTGTGCAAACAGCTATGCTGGCTGCTATTAGCATTTCAGTACCACAGATTGGTTAAGATGCAATTATCTGCTAATGAAAAGCATGTTGAAAGGCAAACTTGCTGGCTATGGGGAACCATTCTGTATGAGATGTTTTGCACGCAGAATAGGTGTTTGCAAAAATGTAAATAGCACCACATATCAACAGAGGAGATTTGCACTTCAGCAGATATGTAACCTTTTTGTTTACAACAGGATGCAGGTGTGTGAATATACTTACAGGGAATAGGGATTACAGCATTAAGACTTTCTTAGAAGTGTATAATGGCATGTCATTGATTTCCAGATCTGGGGATGACCTTGTCCATGATGTGAATGCTAGAGGGCATCAGAGCAGGACATATGAGCAGATTTGACACCATGCAATGGACATAACCAATCCTGCATGCAGAAGAGCAGCAGATGTAGCCAGGGATTGTGACATCACTGGTGGATGGCCTGCAGTGGAACAACCACTCTCAGCCACTGAGGAATTCCGGGTAAACCTAAGCACACATGACATCTCACAAGCATCCATCACACTATACATCCTGGATGTGGGTGCCACAGTTTCCATGGCAGAGGAGCATGCAGGTAAGCTTAGTTTGATCAGCATTGTAATACTGTAGCATTCAGTATGTCAGGGTGTACATACTCTTACATGGGTGTCAGGCCTTTGTTCTTGGGGGGGGGGTTAACTGCAGTTTGACTCTTGTGCTCAGATGTTGATCAATATAACAATTAACACAGTAACTACTTTAAATGTGAGATATATGGATGTATTACCTTGTTGTACTGCCACATGCTCTGGTACTGACATTACCTCTCCCTCAACATTTCACAGGTCTGTCATGTATTGGATAAGGCCATGGTCCTGCTCCTGGTAAGCATGATACAGTTTTGTTATAGATGTAGGTTTACCACAATGTAATCCCTAAAGTGCCATCCCAGGCCTGCTGCCTGGATTGGTGTATTGTTGGCATGATTGCCAACTGCACAGATATTTTGTGACTGTACACATGTAACAGTCACGCATATGCCTTGCAGGTGAGATCACACTGATAGATGTGACAGTATTGTCAGGACATTGCAGATTGCCATATGTGTCAACAGTGCAGAGTCATTACAAATGTCAACAGTGTACCTCATTGCTGCTGATGAGATTGCAGTGTAAAGAGTTTTTATTTACAAGTAACTACAGCTGGTTATGGGAAAAGTAATTTCCTCTTGTCCTACTATATAAGGTTGGGGTTTCAACAGGCCCATAATAGTGCCAACAGTGTATACAGCTGTACATATATTGCAAGATAGTACCACAGAGCATATTAGTGTATGTATTAATGTACTGCTTTTTCCTTTCTTATCACAGGTGACCAGGGGGTTTGGTCTATGTGTCCTGCACAACCTGATGTCAGTGTTTTTCCTTTCTTATCACAGGTGACCAGGAGGGTGGTCTCTGTCCTCTACACAACCTGATGTCAGTGTCTCTTCAGACTCTGATGATGATGGTGACCATAGTGAGGCACAATTGGGGGGTTCAGAGGCTGAATTTGTCCCAGAGTCTGGCATCACTCTTCACTCATCCTATGCCCTCATTGTCACCTCACACACGCAGTATGCCTACACATACCTAGTCCCCGGAGGCCACAGATAATGGACAGTCAGATGGTGGGGACATTGAACAGGAAAGTGTGGTAACTATGGCTCCAGTGAGTGTAGATACTGGCCATAGCCAGAGAACTGGTGAGGTTCCACACAGGCGGATTGATAGAGGTGCTCATAGGAGGCTTGTTGTCCTTCCACCACCTGTTGCAGGTGTCACATCACAGTTCACTTGGCATATATTTTGGGCCATCATGGAGGGAAAGTCATGTTCTGAGAAGAACTCCAGATGTATGCTCAGGGTATGGATGAAGCAAAATCTGACATCCATGAGTGCCTGCACCCCACTGGTGATACCCTGGATCTGTTCACTGATGCAGTAGAAAGAAGGTGTGCTGAAACAGTGTCTGTCTTGGAATGCACAGTGTCTGTTCTGGAATGTGTGGTTGAAGTTGAGCATTGGCTTTATGGATGTAGGTCAGCAACCCCATCAGCTCTGAGTCCATGTGGCCATGCACAATTATGCTCCCATAGTGGCAGTACATCCAGCGCTACAGAGGGGAGTGTGCTGTCCACACCAAGATGTGGCAGGCCATGGGCTATGGTCCTGGGTGTTCCCATGAAGGACATGGTCCCAGCAGACAGCAGTCACCATCAGGTACTAGCACCACTTCTGATCTTGGGGATGGAGGTGCCAGTGCAACTGCTGGCAGAGCCAGATCTTGTGTTCAGGGCCAGAGACACTGAACACTCAGTTCTACTATGCATGGTTCAAAGCTGTCCAACATATACACATGTAGGGCTAGCACTGAGCTTGACTGTGTACTCACACACATTTACACACCACAGTCAAATGCAGGCCATCTACAGACACACATGGCACATTTCCATAGTCCATCTTGCCTGCTTCCCTTCCTGACTCACAAACATGCTGTCAACCTTTTGAATCAGCCTAGGCCTCCTGCACCCCCCACAACATCCTGTGCAAGTTATGATACCTATGCCACATCCCTGTCATCCTCGTTATTGATGCAGGGAAATGAAGCTATGTATATGATGCACAGGGTGACTAAATAAATTAACATGTACTTGTTTAATGCATTGTTGTTTTGCCATGCCACTTGTACTGGTTACTGACAGTTACTGTATGCTGACATTTGTAATGTGTAAGCCACATAATTTTGTGTACCTTATGATGTATGGTGCTGTATTCTGTTGGGGACACCTATGGATACACAGTGGCAAAAAAGCCATAGATGTCACAGCATAGGATAGAATGTCAGCACAGAATAAATATGCCTTCAGCAAGGTACAGCAATATAGGTGCATAGCTCCATAGGTCCATATGTGTATAACAGGCTAACAAGGACAATGGCATCATTCAGCATACTCATGCATACATAATTTGTGAAAATGTCTGATATCCATGATAAGTTTTACCAGGGTTTGGGAGCTAACACAGCTACAAGCTGTAGTGCTGGAGATGACCCATCTACAAATGTTCTGTGTCCAGTACAGACATTTGTCTGACAACAGTTATGATTGTCTTGTTCTGCATCCCATTGTGTAACCTGAACATGATGTGTGTTACAGCAGATGTGTGCTTTACATGCATGGGGGGGCTGCTGCATATAGGGTGTACTGGCTGTGTTACATACCTGCCTCTTCAGCGTGTACTGTTTATACTACAGTGACAGTGTAGGTATGTAGGACAGGTAAAATGTGTTAGTCCCATCATGGATATGTGGGAGGTACACAGTGGGATCTGACATCTCTCTGTATAGCAGCCATACACATTCCCTCCAAAGCATTTATGAGACAGACTACACATGTCCTGGAAATGGTACATGGATCCTGGAAACTATCGCCCCATAAGCCTGACTAGCTTGGTCTGCAAAGCTATGGAAAGGATCATCATGGACCTCATAAATAAAGATATTGGGGACCTACAGACACTGGATCCTACCAAGTTTGATTTTGTTAAGGGCAGATCCTGCCTCTTAAACCTGGTTGATTTCTTTGAAACAGTCACCAAGGCCATTGACGAGGGGAAGGTGGTCCACACAGCCTACCTGGACCTCGCAAAAGCCTTCGATACAATACCCCACTTGGGCATTATAGATAAGCTCACCAGCTTAAATATAAACCCCTATGTCACTAGATGGGTTGCAAACTGGCTCAAGGACAGAATCCACATTGTTAGAATTGCTGGAGCCATGTCAGACTCCAAACCAGTTACAAGTGGCGTCCCACAAGGCTCAGTCCTGGGACCTCTCTTGTTCGGTATATATTTCTCGGAGGTACAGGCCAACACAGAAGGACTGTGGCTGACCAAGTTCGCAGATGACTGCAAACTAGGCGCCATAATCGACTCTCCAGCCGACACAAGCATCCTCCAAAAGGGCCTCATAGAAACAGACAACTGGTGCCAGAGCCATGGCCTCAAGCTAAATGCCAAAAGTGTATAGTCATCCCTTTGGCAAAAACAAAGTGCCCACAAATTACCACATAGGTGGTAATCCATTAAGTACAGAAGAAGTAATTAGGGACCTGGGGACCCAAGTTGATAGCAATCTCTCATTTGACAACTACATGGCCAAAGTGGTTAGAAAAACATTTTATATAGCCCACCTAATCATGAAGGGATTCACATCTAGATCAGGGAGGTCATCGTGCCTCTTTACTCATCCCTCATCAGGCCCATAATTGAGTACAATGCCTCTTTTGGGATGTACCTTACCAGACACCTGCAGCAACTGGAAAGACCCCAAAAGTACCTCACCAAGAGGATCAAAGGGCTCAAACAGATGCCATATGCTGCCCGGTTAAAGAAACTCCAGCTCTACTCAGTGGCATACTGCCTGCTCAGAGGCGATCTGTGCCTGACGTATAAAGCCATGTCCAACCCGGAATTAATGGACATGCTGCACCTCAGAAAATCCAAATCCCATCGAGCTACGCACTCGAGAGACTTGAATCTCAGCAGTGAAATAAATAGGACATGCTGGAGGGACAGATTCATAACCCAGAGGCTCCCTTCACTTTGGAATAAAACCCCAGTCCAGGTTAGGCACTGACTCTTCAAGAGGAATCTTGATGAGTGGATGGGAGATCGTAGGTTTACCTCGGGTATCACTTCTGTGTCACTGTTAGACAGAGGCACAGTATACTAACCCCGAAAAAGGGCATAGCAAAATTAATTTAAAATGGGTGGCGAAAGCCAAACACACTCTGGCTAGGCTTATAAATGCCCTAGGGCAGATAGCCTAGTATGAACCTATGAACCTATGTATGGTCTTGACATGGACTCCATAAGACATGTTATCTGCAATGTGTATTGCTGTACCATGGAACCTGTGTGGCTGCTACAGTTGTAAGATATGCCTGTGTAGTGATATAAAAAGGGTGCCATTGTACACAATGATAGGTGTGATAAGTGCCACATTCAGTATGGCAATGACAGTCTGGGAGTTACATCATAGACCTTTCTGTTTAGGTTATACAACATTGAATGCATCACCACATCTTACCGACCAGTGAAAGTCAAAGGCTACATTACTCTGTGCTTGTAGGTCCATGAGTAATGGCACAACTGTGTGTGGTGTGTGGACACAACTATATTTCCCAGTGGTGGATGACTTTCCAAAAGATAGCATTGTGCAGTCATTGGCATTTAGTATTTGTCAGTGACTCAGACAACAACTGAATATGTGTCTCAGGCCATCCTGGATAACTGGTGGTTCTGTGTGGGATTCAGTGACAGATCCTGATATGCAATAACCTGCTAGTGTAGTCAGTCAGAGAGCACTGACAGTGACTGTGACTGCAGAGAGGGAATGGCTAGAAGAGGTCCACCATTAATGATGTCTGGGGAAGTCAAATGGAGACTGGCATCATTGCAGCATAGGTCTGCCAATGATATCTTCCCAGATTATGACTGTCAGACACTTGCCTTTCCACCAGCTGACATAACACTCTGTAGATAAGCTACACAGTTTCCAGCAAGACCTGCTGTCCTAATATTGTCAAACACCTTGTCACTCCATGGTAAGTAGAGTGAGTAATATTCCAATCATTCATTGCATAGTGTAACACTGAGTGTGGTCCACCAGTTAGAGTTGGTAGGCATGATTTGGCCTTGAGCATAACAAACAGTGTGTGGTCTGGTGTCAGTATGTGTATGACAGTGTTACTGCTCATATCCATGCTAACTCCTTTTATGGCATTTAATGTCACATGACTCAGATATCTGTGGGCACTGCTTGGCACAAAATGCTAGTTGTCTTTTGTGCAACCAAGTATTGCAGTTGTTTCCAGCATATTCCAAGAAGATATTCATCCAAGATGTCAGTACAAGGAGCAGACAAACACATTAGGGAATTGTAATATGTATACCCTGTGACGGTAAGGTGGGGGTTTTACACAGGTATTCTGCAGATGGACACTACCCAATCGATGTGTACTGGAAGGATACAATTACCTTGTGAAGACTGTGTTAAGCATGGGAGTCTATGGAATTGCCAGTGGCTGGCAACTACTACTGCTGGTCTCAAAAAAGACCACTCTCACATAGGATACCATGCTCCAATACCTTTTCTGTCATCACATGCAAAATGTTACCATAAAGCCCATGATGACAAGCAGGACACAGCCTGTTTGTTCATCCACATAGCTGTCCCACATCATGAAAGGCTCTGTAGGTTTCACATACCCTTTTCCAGGTAGATGCCTTGATTAGCAACCTGGGCAATCAGTTCACTTTTGCATGTGTTATGCTGTCTCTTTCAAGGTTGGTGGTATGTCACTACGGAACTAACAAGAGGGGGAGTAGCAGCACTGCTGTAGCACCACAGTATAATATACAATGTGCATTCACACAGATATCAAGTCTTGCTGTAACAATCAGCACACTGGCAGTGAGCCATTGTAGGTGACAATTTTACAGCTAGTCATACATCCTTCCCTTCTACAGATTACTAGTGGATATCTGCATGGCATGGCTGTGAGGCCTACTGCAGTGGACTGGCCACCTTTGGCCAATGTGTGTCCTCCTGCCACATATCATAGGCATCCTCACACTACTAGATGCTCACCCACCATCCAATACCAATTCTGAAATTCTTATCACTAAGCTACAACTAAATACTTGCAAGTCTATCTACATTTTATGCTCATATCTTCCACCAGGTAATAGCATCAACTCCCTAGAAAATATACTTAGCTGGCTGTCCACTAACTATCCACAAGAAAGCATTGTGCTAGATGACTTTAATATAGACTGAAAGACCTGTAATTCTGATTACCCAACTAATCACATTAATCTACATGGCTTCTCCCAACTATCATCTCACCTACCCGTAGCCATAAACCCAGCAATAAAGAAACCACCCTAGATTGGATCCTTATAAATACTCAGTCCATAACCTATAATGTAGGCATCCTGCCCAATGACATCAGTGATCACTCTCTAACTTATATAATTTGGCAAAAAAGTAATACACCCTGCCCTACAACTTTTAGAACTACTCACTCAAATAAACATTTCAACCCTGAGGACTTCCTAAATGAACTGAGTACATGTAACTGGTCACCACTAAAGCACCTCTGACTTGAGGAAGCAGTAGCATACTTCAATTCCAAATTCCTTGAAATCCTAGACTACCATGCCCCTTCTTGTACTCTCAGGAACAGTACCAAAACAGTGCCATGGCTTACTAAGGAAACTAAGCCAAAAATTTTGGTAAGAAACAAATTCTGGGCCAAATGGCGTATCTCTAAAGACCCAACTGATCACTTACAATTTTAAACAACTAAAAAACTCTACTAAAGCATCAGTACTATCAGACAAAAAAAAACTTCTTCTTCCAACTTCAACTAACCAACCATTAAAGTCCACAGAAATTCTGGTCAGGTATCAATAGACTTCTGCATCCAGGCAACTCAAAAAGACCAAGCCCATCTGGAATTACCCATGACACTCCCAAACAAATTGCTGACTCCTTCAATAACTTCTTTACTGAAGCTATCCAGTCACTTGCTAACTCTCTACCTCATTCATCATCTAATCTTCCCTCCTCCTCATACACCTCACCACCCACCTTCAAACTCCACCCTGTCCCCACGTCCCTCATCTGTACCCTCCTTTAAAAACAAAAATCCTCTACCCCCTCAGCTGACCTCTTACCTTCGAAATATCTTCAGATAGCAGCTAAAATTATTGCTTACCTTATCTCTATCCTAATAAATAGAACCATTAATGAAGGTACGATCCCAGCCATCTGGAAAGTTGCTCATATCATCCCACTACATAAAGGAGGCAACTTCACAGAACTTTCCAACTTTTGCCCAATTGCCCTATTCTCTCTTATTGCTAAAATAATGGAAAAATGCATCCACCGTCAACTATTAGACCACCTTCTCCAAAATAGCCTATTAGCCAGCTTTCAGCACGGCTTTCAACCTTTCCATAGCACCACTACTGCCCTCCTTTCCTTTTGTGACCACATTAACAAAAATCGCAACAATAATACCCTGTCCTCTGCTATCTTTATTGATCTTTCAAAAGCATTCAACATGGTTAACCATCAGCTACTGTTGAATATTCTCAAGACCCTCTCATTTGATACTCAAGCACTCTAGTGGTTCAAGTCCTATCTAGACAACAGGCAGTGCTTTGGGAAAACACTCTTTCCTCCAACTTACCTGTCACCCTTGGTGTACCTCAAGGATCCATTTTGGGCCCCCTTCTATTCTCTATCTTTATAAACAATCTATCTATTAGTATCCCCCAAGCTGTAACAATACAATACGCTGATGACTCCACTTTAATATCCTCAGCCACAGGGCCTTCTGAACTGGTGTCCCTCACCCAAAATACCTTTGAACTTGTAGAAGAATGGTTTCTCCAGTGGTGTCTCCTCCTTAACCCCAAAAAGACAAAACTATTGCTACTTACACCTACACAAAAGTCCACCCCACTTCACTTCTCTATCAAATCGAAAAATGGTACAGTCATATCTCCTGACACTACCACCAAACTCTTAAGAATAACTATTGACCATAGTCTTAATTATGATGCTTATATCAACACCACAATAAAATCAGTAAACCGAAAACTAGGCTCCCTCTATAAAATTAAGCCTTTCCTTACTCCCATAGCTAGAACTACTATTGCCCACACCCACTTTATCTCAACTCTCTTTTATGCTTCTCCTATATATAAAAATCTATCCAAAACCAATCTCCACAAGCTGTCAATTTCCTACAATAATATTGCTAAATTTGCCACCAGCTCCCCTTTTAGAACCCACCAGTGCCAAAATCTGAATCAACTGGGTTGGCTTGAATTGCATAATCAAATCTTATTGCATCAACTGATTATTGCCCATAAAACCCTTTATCACCCAGATAAAACACCAATTCTCACAAGTCTAATCAGCCCATATAAAAACCTTTCAAACCTATGCTCAGCTAATAAACTTCTTGTATCCGGACATAAACCCAACAATACAGCAGGAGATTCCCTTTTCTCTAACACTGTGGGGAAAAGTTGGAACCTACTTCCTAGTGAACTTACGTCTCTGTCCTCTACTACACTTTTCAAAAAGAAACTCAAATCACACCTTACCAGCCACTGGCTATGTCCCTGTACTAACCCTGACTAAGACTTTCTCTGTCTATTTTCATCTTTATCAGTTTTTCCTATGCTATTACTCACTTTATTGCCACTTTAAGAAAGCCAGAATTGACATATCTCTGTCTCTTTTATGAGTTTCTGCCCCCCACCCCCACCCCCACTAATTCTCCAGTCCTGTTTTTAACTAGTCTGTTCTCATGTTACTTACTCTTAACCTTGAGCTGGGAATCAAAAAGGGTTATCTTATGTTTGTTCTACATGTTCTACTGTATTCCATGTATGCTAAATTGCCGTGTAACACCTGTTTTTTTTCTGTCAAGCTATTTGTAACTTTAATGTTCTGTAATTGAAGTTTTAATGTTCTGTTTCTTTATCTGTTTTATGTGGAGCTTTTCTCCCCAGGCCTCTATTGAAAATGGACATATATCCAGTTAGACTAGCCCAGTCAACAAATGTAAAATAAAATAAATAAAATGTCATACTGTACAGTTATGTACCTGAAACACATGTCTGTGTTCCCACATCATGTCACACAACAAACAGTGTGCTGTCTAGTTGCTTGACAGGCATCGTATGGTTGTGAGGCCAATGTAATGTCAGCAAAGTTGAGCAAGTCCTCTATGCATGCACAGGCATCCACATCTTTACTGCAAGGTGTGCCGACAAACACTGTATATCCGTCTGTCAACCCCAAGGGTGTGGCAGCATGAGCCTACCTTTGCAGGATATGCTGCTGAGATGTTGGGAGTGTCCCCACACCTCTACTCCTATGACAGACAAACACATGTGACAGATATCACTGCATTGTATACCTTGCTACCATTGTGTCTTCAACAGCAGTCATTACATATGGCAATGAGCATTATGCCAACATGCACAGCTCACATCCTGCACCACCTACACCCACATCATACATGCCTGCATGTTTTCAGCTCCTTACCAGACACATTGCCAAACAGACACCTGAGAAAATCCTGACTCTGGAGTGCACAGTACACATAATACTGCATGCACTACTCTCTCGCAGGCCAAACACCACAGGTGAAACACAAAATCACACCTATTAGTCAGAGGTGATTACACTGTGAGACAAACTGATGTCTGTATCAAGTGGCTACATATGGGAAAGATCACAGATAACTGTCTGTGGGTTGACACAATAGACCTTACCACACATTGCCACAAATCAAGGGATATCAGATAACATAATGTTGACATCATAGTTCCTGCAGGTGTGTACGACTAGGGGCATACATCACTAGCTTGTATGCAGACAAATGAATGTGCATAGCCAGTCTGTGTCTCTTGCAAGTATATGCATAGCTTTGGCTGCAGATTACCCTTACCTAGGATGATGGTTCTATACACGCTGACATTGATGGAAGTCAATAATTGCCTTAGCATGTGGTGTCATTGCAGGGGATCTACTAAATGTCTGCTTGGGATGCCTTGTTCAACAGACATCAGTGCTTCACCAGTGATGGTGTTCATCTCTCATCCCTGAGATTTGGAGTACTGGCCATGGCTACTAACACCCCCATAATGCATCTTAGATGCACTGTTTAGGGAAAAGTTGGCAATGACAGCACCATCTTTATACAACATCATAGTTATGCTACTACACGATGGGTATGGCAGCACTAAACCCCACTCTGTGGAATGTGTCCCCACCCCGGATGATGCAGACATGTGTTAGTCAAGACAGCTGGTTCAAGGCTGTGGACAGCACCACAACCATATCAGACTACATGTCCATCCACATCTTCATACCTAAAAATGACAGTGTTCAAGGTAATGTAGGTGGTGTATACATATAGATACACATCCAGATTTTGGGAAACACTGTGATTTCCCATAGACACTGCGGGTGCCATTCAGTACTGGGAGGGCACATAATCAAGCGATAGCTGGCTACAGGAGCAGCTCCATGAATCCAGACACCCACTGTGCATATTTGTATGTACGTGTATCTGTCAAGATATATCATTACACCATGGTGTGGGGTGGCATTAAGTGGCCACCAACTGTGTTGCTTAGTTGTGCTGCAGCTCACTTGCCCAAAGGTTAGTCTATATCCTTAACTACAGTACCCTGGAGCACTGCCATGACATCTCCCAAGGGGAACCAATGTATTGCATCATGTGTTTACCAATATGGGTGACCACTGCAGTCCCCCCAAATGTGAGGTCCACCCTGGTGGGATCTGACCACAGATCAGTGTCATTAAAACTACCAGCACTAACCCACCCTTGCAGACATTACAGACATATATTTCAACAAAGCCATTTATTACCTTCTGTCGAATGGTTTACATAGCTTGACTGCACTTCCCCCCTCTGATGGGACGGTCAGGTATGCATACCTCTACACCCATGCATAATGCCAGCAGCATTACAATGCATGAACTCAGCTGCACCTGACAGGAGGAACACAGGTTCCTCATGACACAGCAAACCTGTTTGGTAGACAACTGCCATTATCAGGCTGTACAATACAAAGTGGACACTGCTGTGTGACAGCTGGTGTGAGGGTGCCCCCAAAATGGAGGCACAACCTCCTCAGCTAAAACAACTGCATAGTGTTGTTGTGATGTTGTGTAGACACAGTCAGTGACAAAATTAGCCACCCACACAAAGTAGAGCCAACCTCTTTGAGCAAGAAATCTGGACAAAGACATAAATAAAAGTGGGACAATGACCCCAAAATAGGGACAATTTTCAAATATTGCTCTTACAAACTTAGAACATTGATAGAATAACAGGTTTTGCATTAGCATACATTTTCTGAAGGGTATGATGTCTGACACTCAAATGTCTGTCATTATTTTTTAACTTCAATCTTTAATTATTTGCCACTAATATGGAAGAAAACCAGAATTTAATGAGAAACGGACCAAAAATATGAGGCAAAAATCATGACATTCTGTGAAAATCTGTACAGTTGAGAGGTATATGTAACCTCAAAGGACAGGTCCAGATTGT
>NC_056735.1:650018727-650066227 GCF_019279795.1 Protopterus annectens | reverse complement strand
TGTTTCTACTGGGATGGGTTCCCCTCTGTTAGCTCTGGGTCTAAGTTAAGGGCGGCAGAGCTGAGTGAGTTCTTGTAGTATATCCCTGTCCACTCTGTAGCACTCTACAGTCTCCAGCTCATCTAGCTCCTGGAAGGCAACCCTGGACCTGGGCACTCTTCTCCATCTCTGGCTAGGCCTATTGTCCGCAGCAGCAGCATGGACTTCAACATCTAGCACATACAGGTGTAGCAGACCTGCAGCAGCCCCTAGCATTCTCTCAGTTAAAATTCCCAAGTCTGTACTCCAATGGTCCAGAGCACTGGGGGAAAAAACAGAATGTAGGGAGTATGCTTACTTTATAGAGCTCTGCTGTAGGTGCAGAATGTGTGATTGGCTAACTATGATGCATTCCACCTGCCTACAATATAATTAACATCATTGTTGGCCCTATTTTAGCTTAAACAAGGGTCAAAACTAATGAAATGCATTTTTTCAGACACGCTCAGTGTGGCAATGAGCCATGCAAACATGCGACCAGAAGGTAAACAAAGTTTAGAAGTTAGTGGACACACCCCCCTGAAGGGACACACTCAGCCAGGCAGCACGCTGCACAAACATGCACACATAAGCTGAAATGAGCTTAGACGTCAGTGGATGCATGCCCCATTGTGTCAGCTATATCCCTTGTAAACAGCACCATGGGTCTAAGCCTACACAAAGGGGATATGTGGACACAATCACTCCTTTTTGATATTCAGTAACTACACTCCATTTGCATAGGTATCCATGCTCACAGCCTGGATACTACACACTTCATAGCCCAACCACATTAGCAACAGCACCAATGCCCCATTGTAGGCACTCCACTTACAGTCCTGTAATACATTTCTGTCACATAATATTAATTTTTTCCCAGTTTTTTTTATTTTTCTATAAAGGATGTTTGCACACTGTAGTGCACCACACAAACATGTACAGATTATTAAAAAATGAATTTATTTCCTTTAATGTTTCCAACACACAGGATAATAGTTTCTCTCATATGTGTATGTGGTATGACATTTCTAACCTTATATCTCCATTTTTACAACCCCTTTTTTCTGTCTACACTCCTGAACATGGACGTTTTCCGCATACACTACAGACACTGACATGGGGTCTAAACAGATGTCTATCTGCTTGCTAGATTGCTCTACCTGCATCATTTGCATGGGATTTACCTGCTTATGAGGTGATTTGCATGCCATGGAAGTTTTTGTGTTGGTGCGTGCATGCACACCACTCAGCAGTGCTTATTGAATCTAAAAATGTTTGCACCCACGTAAGCAGCACGGCACAATGCCTACACAGAAAAAAAATGTGTAGGCTTTATTAAAATCCCCACCTAATTTTTTTTTAGATCAACAGGGGAATTTATTCCAAGGTGATCAGAATGCCTCAAGGAGAGACAACATCACCAATTTCCCCAAACAGCCAAGAGAATCTTCTCCCATCCCCGGGGGAGGGGAAAGGGGAAAGGACAGTACTGGAATCAGAGAGTTTAGAGAATGCTACATTAGAGACAATAGTGTCTATTGTTCAGAATATGAGCAGATATATTAAAGTTTATAATTATTTCTCACACAAATTCAGTACCACATGTTGTGATTTATTTGCAAGGGGATTTATGTTTGTTCCAAGAAAATATGCTAATATAGCTAATACATTAATGGACTTGAAATTATATGTGTGAAACCTTAATGTAATGTTTCAACAAGTGGATGAGGCTTTGAGTACATTACAAGTTTCTAGCACATACAATTTCCCCTTACCTCCAGCCATTCACTTCTATGAGAAGATGTGTGAACTGGATTTCAGGACAGAACTGAATTTAATGCCTAAGGTTCCAAATTTTAGCAATCTCACGAAGGAAGAGACAACCATACTACATGAACTCATGAGTAATTCAGAGATTCATATTATGAAGCCAGACAAGGGGGGGGGGGGGCTGTGGTAATGGATAAGAGAGATTACTTCAACACGATGAAACAACTTTTCACTGACGAGACTTACTGTGAAACATCCATTAATGAACTAAATGGAGCATATAGACAAATTTCAGCTAACATTCAAGATCTATTTATAGATTGTCATATTTCGGTAGATGAATTCAACTATTTGAATCTGGCAACACCTTTAATTCCATCTATCTTTGGGTGCCCAAAATTCATAAAAACATTGAACAAGCCCCAATGAGACCCATAGTAGATCCGGGAGGGCCAATTACGTATCCCAGTTCAAAATTTATTGATGAAAAATTAAAATACCTAGTTATGGATAAAAAATATCTGTAAGGATTTGTGGAAGTTTCTCCTTAAGATGAATACCATACCATTTAAGGAATCATATACATTTATTACAATAGACATAAAAGACCTGTACACAGTCATCCCTCATGAATTGGAGATGGAGTAGCTTGTTGGCTTTTTGCAGCAAAAAGGGATTCAGCAAAATCATATTAATCTCTATGAAAATTTATTGGCAATGTGTTAAAAAATAATTACCTGGTTTCGAGAAAAAGTTGTACTTAGAAATATGGGTGTCGCTATGTGTTCACCATGTGGGGATCTTTTCGGAAACATTG
This sequence comes from Protopterus annectens, assembly GCF_019279795.1. NCBI lineage: Eukaryota > Metazoa > Chordata > Ceratodontiformes > Protopteridae > Protopterus > Protopterus annectens. Next base: position 650,063,622 of record NC_056735.1, on the reverse strand, counting down.
TAATGAACCAGTGGGAGAAGAATATTTGTTTCCTTCAGAATTTTTTTCCATTGTATAGTCTATACCCGATTCCTGGATGATATGTTTATCCTCTGGGACTAGGACAGAGAAGACATGCCATCATTTATTGAACACATTAATGCAAACACAGAGTTCTTAAATTTTACACATGAATGTAACAACAAAAAGCTTGCCTATCTCGATATCCTCCTGATGAAAGACACCAAAAATCAGATGTTTGTGTCTGAAATTATATAAAACCCACTTATTCTAATGTTTCCTTCGCTTTGCCAGCTCTCATCTGTTAACCATACCTCCCAACCATCCCAAATTACTCGTTTTCTACCGAGTTTTGGGGCCCAAATGATGGGGTGCCATGATTCCCGAGTGACACCCCATCATTTCTGATTTTTCTACTTTTATTTTTACATTTTGCGCTCTTTTGGCTGACGTCATCCCATGCATGATGACGTCAGCGGCGTCAGTGCTACCAGGCTATCAGAATTAAGCTGTGCACACATTTCTGGCTGGGCGGGCTTCTGTTCAAATGTTGACTGGGCTGAAACTGCTTTCGTTTAAGTCTTCTGCCAGGAAATGTGTTTATACAGAATGAATGAGTCTTGGGATTCTAAGGTAACGGGTGGACAACTTCAAATGCTGCTGTTTGCAAACTGGTGTGTGTGTGTGGGTTCCGTCAGGATTGGAAATGTGTTCGTTATGTGAAACTGCCAGGAAATGTGTTCAAACGTATTGCCTGCAAACTGAAACTGCATTCATTCAAGTGGAATGAGCCGTTCTGGGCTGAAACTGCTTGCGTTCAAGTCTTCTGCCGGTAAATGTATTTATACAGAATGGATGAGCCTTGGATTGTAAGGTAATGGGTGGACAAATTCAAATGCTGCTGCTTGCAAACTGGTGTGTGTGTGGGTTCTGTCAGGAAATGTGTTCGTTATAATGCTGCTGCTTGCAAACTAGTGTGTGTGTGTGTGTGTGTGTGTGTGTGTGTGTGTGTGTGTGTATGTGTGTGTGTGTAGGTTCTTTCTGGAAATGTGTTCATTATAATGCTGCTGCTTGCAAACTGGTGTGTGTGGGGGTTCTGTCAGGAAATGTGTTCATTATGTGAAACTGACAGGAAATGTGTTCAAACGTATTGCTTGCAAACTGAAACTGCTTTCATTCAAGTGTTCTGTGGAATGAGCCATTCTGGGCTGAAAATGCTTTCATTCAAGTGGAATGAGCCGTTCTGGGCTGAAACTGCTTTTGTTCAAGTCTTCTGCTGAGAAATGTGTTTATACATAATGAATGAGCCTTGGATTGTAATGTAACGGGTGGACAACTTCAAATGCTGCTGCTTGCAAACTGGTATGTGTGTGTGAGTTCTGTCAGGAAATGTGTTCATTATGTGAAACTGCTGGGAAATGTGTTCAAATGTATTGCTTGCAAACTGAAACTGCTTTCATTCAAGTGGAATGAGCTATTCTGGGCTGAAACTGCTTTTGTTTAAGTCTTCTGCCAGGAAATGTGTTTTTACAGAATGAATGAGCCTTGGATTGTAAGGTAACAGGTGGACAACTTCAAATGCTGCTGCTTGCAGAGGGTGTGTGTATGTGTGTGAGTGAAAATGTCCCCATTATAATACACCTGGTGCCTAGAGGTACTCGGGCTCAAACCCTGTACACTGGCTATAGGGTAAAAAGAGCCTAATGTCCCTAGCCACCACTTGTGAAGTTTTTTGTTCTGTTCCTCATAAATTTTGTCGTTTCAGGATGTTTGCCACAAATCACTGAAGGTTGAATTTATTGAATGACAGGCATTTGAATTTCAGACTTCATATTCTTCAGGAAATAAATGGTAACAAAATCCTTTTATTTTAGCAATTTTCTAAGTTTATAAGACAGTATTTGAAATATGTACCTAATTTGGGGCTGTATTCTCCCATTGCTGGCCTTATACAGTTTTTTTGTGCTAAGAGGTTGAGAACTATGGTGAGAAGTGAAAACTGAATTCACTAAATGATAGCCATTTAAGTTTCAGTCTTCCTATATTTTGGGAAGAAAGCTGCTGATTTGGCATAGTGGTATGTTGTTCTGACTGTAGTGCACAGAGCCCTGTGTTCAAGACTTGCCAGTGAAATGCATGGTGGTAATGCAACATTTTATTTTAGCAACTTTACAAAATTATACAAGCAATGTTTAAAATGTGTCCCTGGTTTTTGGCCCTTTGCCCCCCCCCCAAAAAAAAAAAAACTTATATTGAAAAGATGTGCAAGGTGCCTAGGCCTTACACTACTGTCATTCTATTTTTGTATGTATAATGTGTGTGTGTGTAAGTATACTTTTATGATGGAAATGTTCTGAATTGGGCAGTTTTGTCATTACTGTTTCATGCATTTTGTTTCATTGCCTACTGAAAAAATGTTCAAACAATAAATTTAAAATAAGCTCTAACAAGTGTGCTGTATTATACAAGGAATATAATTTACTAAAGTCAGGAAGGTGTACCAAAGAACACATGTATGTTTCTTGTTTTGTGTTCAAGGGGCCAGTGATTTGAAAACAACCCAAAGGTAATCTTTATTCACCACTGGCCAGATGCATTTTCTTTGGATGTGGTGTAGGTTTCAATGCTATTTTAATGAATGTGAGTTTCAAGGGCAGAGAAGTTTTAATGCCAAGTCTATTTTCATTTTGAGACAGTATTGCTTTATTTAACAGATGTCTATTTGTGTTTGTGCGTTGTGCTGTAAAGTGTAAAAATAAAATCCAAATCATTGTAGAAGTAAAGCAGTATGTGCACATTAGTGTTTATGGCAAATGGGGCAAAATAGCCAGGTAATGGGACATTGGAATGGCTGCAGGGGGACTCCGGTGCCATATTTTGGTTGTCTGTTCTTCAGTTTGCACAAAAGTTGGTATCCGACAATTCCACTGGAGTGGGTGGGGTTACATAATTGTGTATGCAAATTTTATGTTAAACAGCATACAGATTTGTACCTATTTCTCATGGGCCTTGTCCAGATTTTTGATGTTTCAAGGTGGAGAGGTATGCTGTTAACTCAAAAGAGAGCATTAGTGAAGGGACAATTTGTTTGGGCCACAAGAATGGTAACAGTTGATGAAACTTTTTGGGATGAATGTCAGAGGTTGAAGGACATGTTTAGGGTACGAGGGCTCCCAAGTGACTTCACTGACAACCTAATATATGAAATCATGAGCAAGCAAGAATAAAAGGTATTTAATCCAATTTTGGAAAACAAGAAAGCTATTTGTCACAATAATGGGAATTTTAGTAAGGGGATTGACCCTACTAATACCCAGACTATAACCACATCCCAAAATCAAAGTACCTTTATTTGTGCCTTTATTACCACTTTTACAAATGACAGTATGACAGTAAACAATATTTTGGTAAAGCAGTAGCCCATCTTAAGGAGTTAGCAGCGGATAATTAAAAATGCTGGCCCATGCCCAGATGTGGTGGGGAAGAACTTAAAGGCAATGTTTAAAAAAGGGTTGAGCACACCCAAGGTAATTATTAACACCAACAACCCTGGAATGTTCACGTGCGGGAATTGCCCTCAGTGTTGACATATTCTTGATCAGAAGAGTTTCCTTATTTCCACTTATGAAATCACAATCAGAGGGCATTTTGACTGCAATACAAAATGGGTGGTGCACTGTGCGCTGTGTTTAGCATGTACATGCTTCAATATTGGTAAGACAGACAGAAGACTCAGGGACAAAGTCTATGAACATATTTATGATATTAAACAAAGAGAAAAACACAAGTGCACTGTTTAAACATGTACAGCAAAACCATACTTACTGTTTTAAATTCATCATACTTGAACAAACTGCAGTGAATGAGAGAGGGGGACCTTGGACTTTAACCCTTGAAAAGTGTTGGCAACTTTATTTGAATGCAGACCTCCAGTCAAGTTTGAATGATAATGCATCAGTTGCTTGTTCATTAAAATTAAGGACTCAACAAAGATAAATGTTTTTAAGTTGGTTTTATTGAGGAGCAACATTCAATGTTAAGTTTGAATTTGTAATTGTAAAAGCTAGGTTTTATGGATTAAAGCTGGGCTGGGTGCTTTGGTGGAACATTTGGAGCCTCATTGCCTGTTCTGGATGGGAGATGAACCTTGCACCCCTTGTTTATAGGGTGGATGCAATTACCACTAAGCTAACCTCAAATGAGTGTGTTTTATCTCTGTTTTGTAAACTGCTATGATCTAAAAGAGTTTCATGAATTGGGTGGAACTTGTTCAGAGTCTTGTAAAATCACATGGCAACAATCACATGGTTGCATTAAGCGACTCTTATTGGTCTAAAATCCTTTTTAAGCATGAGTGTAAGCTGACTGTTTGTCTGATGAAATCTTTTATATAAAAAAGATGAAGCACTTATTTTATGTGTAAATAAAAGGATTTGATTTTAAAATCTATGAGCAGTTATTTTAAAAGGATTTAAAATAATTTTCCTTTAAGTACAATTTAGGTGCCTGTATTTCCAGCTTTAAGTGAGCTGTTTGTTCCAAGTTTGTTTTTGTTGTGTTTGAATCATGATTAGCACCATCACATGTGTAAGTATAGGAGATTAATTTTCAGAATACTCTGTGAGTAGTGACTGTCACTGTGGGAGGCCATCAGACATGTGCAGTAGCATGGTCTACTTTAATATTAGCAAGAATATAATGTTGCCAGAGCAACTCATGGAAACTCACTGTCATGCTATTCCAGTCTACCTTCCATTCATCTGGCAGTTGCAAGATATCACACTCCATTTCCTCACCATCAACCTTTGAATACCTAACACAGTGATACATGCACTCAACAGGAGATCCACCAAACAGCCCAAAGGGAAACAGTTTCATGGATGGCTTCCTACATAGCTTGCAGGTATAGTGGGCTTATGTATCACTGGCTAGTCTGAAAACTAGCAAACACAGCACATATAATATATGCCAGTATCCAATTTTGCAAGACCTGGTACAGGACTATAATGTTAAGCTGCATACACTGAGAATGCCTATATAATAAAGCTGTCAGTTTGATAATTACAAGTACGTCACCTGTGCATGGGAACAAAAGTAATCTCTAAACTACTGCACTGTGGGCCTACTTCTGGCACCATGTAGAAGAATGATAACTACACCTGTGTGTACTAGACACAGTTTTGCAACACAGTGCTGATAGTGAGCCATGTATGTCTATAGCAGCATATAACAGACTATCAGCAGGATATCAGGATGGTCCTGCATCAAGGGACTGACACTGATGCCACAGCCTCCATATGACACTCATTACAACAATGTAAGGACATTTGCTCAGTGTGTTGATATTTGAATGCCATATAAATGTCATCTATGACAAATATAATAGATAGTTGCTCTGCATAACTAGGTCTGCCCCACACTCAATCATTCTATATATAAACTTGATATGTACATAGGCAGTAATTCTATGTTAATGACTGAGGTGTCCTTAGCCATTCTAAGTTTCAACAGCTCAGGCCACTCCATTTTTGGGGACATTCTTCCCAATTAAGTTAGACCTGTATCACCAGTTAGCTGGCACATAGACCTGTATCACCAGTTAGCTGGCATGTGACCAACAGATATCGTTGACTCCCTCTTGCTCCACATTTTTGCCCTATAATTTCTGCATGTTGCCATATTTGCATCAACATGACATAATAGCAGCATATGTCTACACCCCTTTAGTGGGTCAGCCATTCACAGGGGGGCATAGTCACACTGGCATAGTGCACACTCCTGTAGGTATATGTAAGATGTATTATATCACGGTATCCCATCAAATATGTAGTTTTAAAGCTGCTGTTGTAATTTTATATGCTTAATAGCTGCATGTTTGTTTAGCTGGCACTAAAGACAGATCAAAATGGATATGCCTTCAAAAACAATTTACATGTCACCTAAGAGAAAAATGGATGCACTCTAGCATCTCACCAGGCTGACTGCCATAACACTAACATATTAGTTTCTTCTCATTTGTAGAACAATCCTGTCTGTACGACTTTCCTTGCTAAAGTGATATCCTCCTATTCTCATCTATATCTTTCCTGTTGTTACTATCTTCCTGTCGTATTTTTCTCTCCTCTTAGGAGTATTTATTTCACAAAAATTGATTTTACTACACCAAGGAACTGTACTGAGACTAATGTATTCCCATAAATTAAATTTGATCCTGCTGACATACTTTTTCACTAGATAAATTTCTCCTTATATGTATGTATATGATGTACATGTTAGATGTGCATTTTTGTACTGTATATGTCTAACTTTTTTGTTTAATCTTTTTTACACAATGTTTTATACTGTATATAATTCACCATTTATGTGAAAGGCAAAATAAAATAAAATAAAATAAAAATGTTCGATGATGGTTCCATGTATGGCAATGGCCATAATTGTAGGCCTCCTGTGTAGGTGTCAGTGGGGGCTGTTTATGCATCAGCAGTTGTGATACAAACTTTTTGAATCTAATGAAATCTAGAAGACAGAAGCACTAATCCAAATAAACTTAATTTGAAGAAAATTAGCCAAAGGTGATTTTTTTTCTGAAATTTGTTAAAGCCTCTACTGATTTAAGAACTTCTGAAAGGGATCAAAATAGTTTCATATGGAGCTTCTAGTGAGAACCAGTGGTTTATTTTCAGGAGCAACCCAACACTACTCTTGAGCTAATCCCATTGACTTTTGTTTTTTCATTCATCCTGGTGATGACCTTTACGCTTCCTAGGTTGGTTTAGCTTGATTTGGGTAGCTGCCACTTCACGTGAACAATAATAACAGTGATATTAGCAATTGTCAAGATAGTAAATAGAAATAATGTCAAACATACAACCCACTGTTACTAAAACTATATTATACAATATATGCAGTACTCAGCATTCAATAGCATTCTGAATAACAACTACATATTTAATATATTATTTATACTCAAGATTTCAGAAAAAAAAGAGATCCCACCTATAAGGAAAATCTATTATTTGACAGGTAGCTTTAAATGAGTAAAGGATCCTTCCATTATACACCCAAAAAAAGTTATATTATTCCTGTAGTAAGATAGCTTCCTTTGATTTCCACTCCCTTGCACACAAAGTTTTTATAATGGAAGAAAAGACCCAGCGCATTTTAGAAATCTGTATAGTATGCTTTTCACTTTTGGGTGCAGCATTCTCCGAGACGAGTCCCTGGATTAGAATCTTTAACAGAATCCTTTGGGTAGCAAACACATCACTGATGCCCAGCTGGCGAAACTTGAAGGCTATTTAAGTCTGTAAGATGGACACAGAATATATCAAGTAAATCTCCTCCTTCAAAGTGCATCAAGACACTGATAACCATTACAAAAAAAAAAAAATTTGTCATGAAGAGCATATGTAGTAACCATTAATAATATCACTATCAGTAGAACAAATTATGCACCACAGAAAAAAGAGGCATTACACTTAAAGATAGTTAATACTTACTACTACTTACTACTTTCCTCATAACATGGCTTCATATTAAAAAATAACATTGCATGACCTTTCTGTGAAACCATGGGATGTGGAAATTACATCTTCATGCAGGCATGCAAATAATATTAGCTACATGATGGTGCACCATGTGGGAAAATATATAGTGCTGTATGTTGACATTTCATGCTGCAGCAAATAACTGAACAATCCTACTTCTGAAACAGTGTACTTTGGTCTCCCCTTAAATGGTTATTTTATGCAAAGAAAAAGAAAAGTGTTCAAATTAATATCACTACTAAAACATGCATACAAGGATAACATAACAATAATTACAAACATCATATTGCTTAAGAGACAATTATCAAGCTTTATATTTGACATGCAAGTTGCCTTATAGAACTATAGCACCTCACTGTTCATGAATGGAATATCTACCACCTGCAGGCAGAGATGGATCATGGTCAAGTGGTGTCCTTTTATTTCAAATATTATAGCATAAACAATACAGTCTCACAATGAAAACAGACTATCACAAGCAATAGTAAACTTTACTGGCTTTGAAATCACATTAATTGAAACGGCACTGAAACCCACATTCACAGAAAATACATCTGGCCAGTGGTAGATTGTGTACCTTTGTGCTGTTTTCAAACCACGGGTCCCCTGCACACATTTTTAGGACCATGAATAAAAGCATGTGTTCTTTCATTCGCCTTCTTGATTGTATTACATTATATTCCTTGTTTAATAAAACACAACTTCTTAGATTATGTTTTAAACTTGCAGCTTTGAACATTTTCCAGTAAGCAGTGGAACAACACATATGAACCGATAATGACAAAACTCCTCAGTTTAGAACATTTCAGTCATAAGAGGTCACTCAAACTGCCATCATTATAATTCACCAATAACAGACAGTATGCACAATCTCTAGAAGTAAAAGTAATCTGAATAATTCCCCATCAAAGAGATCTGTAACTAATGAAGAGGTTGATGCTGGCAAACAAGTTTACATTTCACAGTTTCATATACAAATTCCGTTCATTCTGTCCTTAAAGAATAAATTGCTCATGTTACATTAAAAAAAAAAAACAGATTAGTGTGCAGGTGATATGCAATAGTAAATGGCTGGCAAACCAATAGCATGTTCATTGTTACTAGGCAGTTCATTCAAGGGAGGACACACTCAGAAAAGCAGTAACCCCCCCATGCTGTATGGCAGTGTTAGCAATCAATCTACTTAGTGTGGGAAGAGAGCCAATAACCTTCTGCACCAAAAGCAGTGTGCTACCTGTTCCAACACTGAAATTGAGCAACACAATTATGAAACTGTCACTGATATTGATATACTGTAATCTTCAGTGATTTGCAAAAATAAAAACAAAAACAAAATAAAATAAAAGGAGCGATGGCATTTGATGTGGTGTTTTAAGGCACTTAAAGTTCAGGGTTTGACTCTGCGCAAAGTCACTTTAACTACACTCACACACAGCTCTGAAAGAATGCACTCACTGGAATGGGGAACAACTCCGTATATCTCCCTGTGCAGCTCCACTTGCATCTTCCTGTTACTGTAGATGTAATTAAATATCCATTTGCATGGCTGCTCTAATGCCTTTCTTAAATCTTCTGTATTTATCTTTCTAATCATGTCTTTAAGAGAACATCCTAATGCTGAGGTTTTGGGGCTTGCTGTTATTTACAGGAATCTCTTGGGAAGTTCTAAAGCACTGCTGTGTTTCTGAAAGTGTAATGCTGGAGTTTGTTTTATTTATGAAAGATATTTATTTTTTTATAATGAAGCCAGGCCTCTGACAGTCAATATTGTCACCCCAGCCAACACCTAGGCAGCTGCCATGGTCGCTTAGTGCTGTATCCAACTTTACATGCAGGTCAACCTTGACTGGACTTTTTTAAGAGAAAAATGTCAAAGTGAGGGGGAATCAGGTCATCTGTATGTCATACACTTTTCTATCCTTTATATCCCCTTCTTAGACCAGCAGTGCTCATCCACTGAGTCAGATGGCCCCAAGAAAATTGTGTACCATTTTTTTCCAACTAAAGAGCTTCTCTTTTCTGGACAAGTAGTAAAGTCTAGTAATTTATGGTGTGTAAAGAAGAAATGGTGAAATGGGCTTATTGTAGCATAACATAGCTAAATGCATGGTCGTTGACAGACAGTAAAAGGATACTAGTCATCAGCCTGAGACATACATCTTCTGAACTGAGAAATCTTAGCATTCTATTTTCTTTAGTTAAGTGCTTTCTGTATTAAATCAATTTTGGTGATTTGCTCAGTATGTATTCAGACAAAACACACGGAGAATCATCAAGTTACATCTATACTGCACTTAAAAGAAACATTTAGTTTTCTTCCAGTTGGCTTTTTCTATGAAGTATAAAAATCAATAAATAAATAATGTCATTGAAAATCTTCTTTATATACGTAGCTTGTCTAATAAAGAATGCAGAAGTGAAATAATACATTTTAAAAATAAAATCAGAACAAAAGGTTTTGCAAATTTTATGCTGTGATATACATTATCATCAAACATGTTGACATTTTAATTCCAAGTTATCTTTTTTTCTGTTAGAGGATGTAATATTTTATAGATGACTTACGTATTATATAGTTGTAGTCTTTTTACTTGAAATGCCTTTCTCTTCCAGCTATTACTTTCTTATTCAAGCTGTCAGTTCTTATTAGTTTTGCCTGGATTGTGCAGAATTGTGTCACATTACATAAAGTAATGACAGATCATTTGGGAATTCTTGAAATAGTCTAGACGTTGAATGCAGAATGTAGGCTTTATTTTGTATGCATAAGTACTAATAATATTCTATTCTGCAAAAGCAATTCAATCAAAGCATCTGTGACATCTTAAAATGACTATAACAAAGAACCACTTATATTTAAGATGTTTAAAGCTGTCTCCTTTCATTTCTGAATGGTGTATTTAGACAACCAGTCTTAACTTATTTGCTGTAGAAGAAACACTGATATGAATACAATTCATACAACATAGAGAAGGTGTTCATATGAATTCAGGTAAGTAGAAATGCTCCTGTAGGAAAATAACATGCTTAGTCAATACTTTTGTGGCTAGATAATTTGGTATTTTTTGAGTAATTCATTTTTGTTTTCCTGATTTTTTTTTTGATTTGCTTGACTCAGCCATTTATTAAATAGCATTACATCTAAAAATTAACAATTGCTATTATTTTTTTATAAAATATACTGACTTCAAGGCACAGTGACTGTTAGATATGAATATGTATTCAATATTTTGCATGAGATACAAAACAACTTAAGTGGAGGTTAAATCATACTGTGGTTTTAGTGACATAAATACCGTCACCAGTGGATCTACATAAATGATGTGTGTGTGTGATCCATTACCAAAAGACTTCACACAGACACATAGTAAATATGTTCAACTGCCCATGGCACTACAAGGCAGAAAAGTGCATGACAGTATTATGTAGTACCAGGCCACTCATGAGCCAGACTGTATGTGGAGGGCTGCTAATAATGTAACCTGATGCACAACTTGCAGTGCTACATAACTCATAACCACAGCTGAGTGTCATCAAGTATCCACTATGACAAGATGCACAACTTTTAAGTGGTATGCAGTGTAGCTGTGAAAGTACACAACTATGTGTTTTTTTAAAGTAGCAGAACAAAATTGAATGGGCAGTATTAAGGTGGGATAACACAGGAGAAAAAGGAAACAAAAATGGCCACCATTCCAGCATGAATTCCAAACAATATCTTGCTATATAACAACTTAAAAGAAGAGTAGAAATACACTATTAATGTGTATGGCAAACTTACTTATAAGGATTATCATTTTTATGAAACAGCAGTGTTATAAATATAAAGAAGTCAACATGACAATTCACCCATGTCTAACTGATAATGAAGAACTTCTCAATATGGATACCTGCTCCTGAGCTAGGAACCTGCTGCCAAAATTAATTGATAAAGAGTATCTGGATAACACTGAAATAATCTTCAAATGAAATGAATAACTTGTATAGCTAAACTGATGACAAAGTTACAAAAGATTTTGCAGCAGAGCAAATGTATTATAATGAGGTTAGGCAATCTTTTAATGAAGGCATATATGATGACTTTCATGCTTTATGGATACATTAATATGTTGTTGCCAGCAGAGTAACTAACAGAAGGCTAGCTGCATTGATTACACAGGAATTGGTAAGGATATTAAATATCCAATAAAGTAATCATAATCATATTGTTTATCTAGAGAATTTCCAGAGAAATTGCTTATGTCCTTGAATCTGCCTCCAGAATATATCGAATAAATTATGTTTAAAGAATATGCAGCTCCACAATCTTTTCACTCACTCTTCCTATCCTTCTTTCTTAGTTTGTTAAACAGGGTAGAGCACTGGTCCGAATGGACCTTTTTTAGATTCAGTAAAGGGTTGCAATAGACCAAGCAAGAATCACTGCAGTTGTTTACAATATATTAAATAGTATGCATTATGTGTGTGCGTGTGTGTGTGTGTGTGTGTGTGTGTGTGTGTGTAGAATTAAATGAACAAATATAATATGAAATAACACAAAGTTATTATTTGCAATGTGAATGATTGTGGAAGTTGTAGAAGTTAGGGAATAGAATAGGGAATAGTAAAGGAGAAAAGCTACATTGGGTGGAGAGATACGCCAAGAATGATAGTGAGAAGTTGAGGCAGGAAGAGGGTAATAATGAATCTGGAGAGTACTGAGAGAGTAAAAAAAAAAAGGAGGTGCCCATTTGAATAAGCTATTTCTAGTACAGAATGTAGAGGTTTGTGTTGCACAGTTTATTTCTTGTAGCTAATCTCCAGGTAGCATTACTACCCGGGAAGCATTTGCATTGGACATGTTTATATAAGTAGTTTCATTTATGTATTTATTCATTTATTTATTTGAGTTTAAGGCAGAATAAAAATTCACAAGAGAAGGGTTTCAGTAGATCAGAGGATTAATGTTTTAGATTGCTATAATAGATGTGTATCAAATTGGTTGATAAGATTCTTCAGGTATTGGTTAGAATTAGAATTTCCAAACTCTTAGTTTTTGATACATATCAGTAAAACATTTATTGGGACTGAAATGGGCAACTTTATTTTGATCATTAAAGAAATAATGCCTTGTAGTCAAGAATGACATTTTTCTAAACTGAAGATGAATTACTATATGTAAATGTTGAGTTAGCTGATGTAACTATAACCAATGATTGCAGTCTAAATGCAGATTATGCAGAATCTGCTCTCCTGGCTGTACTAGTAGTACAGAATCTTTAAAGCACTTAGGTCAGATCCTGAGGCCCTTAATCCTCCTTTGATAGTATTTGCTAAGACAATGATATGATTAATAATATATTATCCAGAAAGCAAAATACAATATGCGCTTATCAGACAGTCAAAGATAGGCAGAATATTTTAGGACTATATTCATTTAGTTGAGATCTGAGTCCAAGGAGTATGCGTTTGCACTTTTTTTGTAACTTGCTAAATGATTTGTGTATAATTTCAAAGAGAACAACTACGAGCATACCTTTCAAATACTGGGAAGTCTGTGTATTGGTGTGTGGCTTGGGGGAAGGGTATTTGTGGTGATCATGCTTGAACATGTTTCCAGGAAGCTTCATATATTAAATCAATCTCATAAAATATGTTTTTGAGGATGGAAATTTGAGAATAAATATAAATGCTAGGGCATTTTGCCTATCCTATCACAACATGAGTATAGAGTATTACAGTTTTTCAACTAAACACTTGTTTGTTTAACTTTCTATGAGTTTTGTGGCCTGTGTATGAGATTGTGTGAAGGCTGTATAGTAGCTTTAATAGAAGACTCATTTTGATGTTGAATGGTTTCAGTTTATGAAAAGTTATTAAATAAATGTGATATAATTACACATAAAAAAATAAAGGATTGTGGTAGAATGAAAGGAGTGGAGTTATGTGTCAAGGGAGGATTGGGATACAAGTTAATGTATGCAGAACTTGATGGGGCAATAGATTCTGTTAGTGAAAAAATAGAGTATAAAAGAATAGGATGGCAAGCAAGAAACAAACAAACTTCATGGGAGGGGGGCTTCTTATTAATAAAGTGGTTAAGATATTTATTGATAGCATAGATAGAGTTGGAAAGTATAACTGGGTACTTTGAGTAGGGAGGAGACAGATATGTTCATCTAGGGTGTGAAGGCAGTTTGGGAGGATAATGAATATAGTACGCTATATATAATTTGTGTTTTTATATATTGATGTTGGAACTTCACACATTTGCAAATTATTTGTTGACAAAGTATCAATAAAATAATTTAGACAAATTATCATATATTAAGTTAACCTTCAAAAAGAGAAGTCTAACTCCCAGATTTATGATTTTTGGAGTCCTAGAAGATCTTTTGAACATAAATGCATCAGCATACAGAATGGCCTTGTCCCCCAGTGATAAATGTACATTTTAATTCCAATGGTAGGAAAGCAAAGTTAACACCTGATGACTTTTGAGTATTGAAGTGAAGTCTCAATATCTTCGACAATGAGGATACTGTGTTATAATAAGTATTGCTGGAATTCTCATTATGATAGACAAAGCTGATAATTTCATCCACAGATAAGGACATTTGTCCTTAGTTATTTTAAATAAGGACTAATCCTGCATACTATTACCTTTTCTAACTTGTGCTGCAAATTCAATAGCGATAGTGATAAGACAGGAGATGATAAGCAGCCCCGATTTATCCCTCTGCTTATTGGAACACTGACTAATACATATAGACCAGCTTTTACTACTGCTGACAAATCCTTGTATTACACCTCATTTTTCTGTAAGAAATAATATCAAACATCCTTTTTATTTAGAATTGCTATAAGGCAGATTTAGATTAATGTATCACTTTATTTCTGTATATAAACTATATGCTCCTGCAAATCTTCCTGATAGTTTGAAAAATCTGAACAGACAATATTCTCATGACATGTACTTTCTTACATATTAATGTATAACAGAGCAGCTTCGGTGATTTTGATGTGAATTAAAGTTTTTATTACATTTGTAAATTTTTACATGCACTGGGTAGATTAATTCATCTCAGACAATGAAAGAGCTAAGTAGTGGTGCCAGTTTTAATTTTAATATAGCTGTCTTGTGCTCATTTACAAGAAAGTTTTACATTGGCACATCCTTTAGTATTGTCTGGTTCCAAGAATTAATAGCAGCATATACATTATAGCCACCCATAAGGCCTACTTATAGCATCTCACTTTGATATCCCCTTTATATCTCATAAACTACCAACAAATGCACTGGCTTACCAATACATTCAAGCCCATACCAGACTCTCTCTTCCCCTGCTCATTAGTGATATTAAAAAACCCTTGTGAAACAGAGGCATGAGGTACGGTCAGCCTGAAATAAAACCCAAATAATTCTAACCTCCACCAAACCTATCAAGCACTATGAAAACAAACTAGAATAGCAACTAGTCAAATCCATGCACATAAGAAATAAGCAAGCTGCTGTTAACAATAATCTAAAACAATTTTTGAAGGCAATAAATTAATTAACAGGTGAAATCATAAAACCTAAATACTCTTTCACAACTTTAAAATATGACAACAAGCCTTTCCTAATAGAAGAGTATAAAAACTTCATCGCTGACAGTACACAAGAAATCATTATTGTTTTCAATGTTTTGCTCTGATTAAAACACAACCCCCAAACTTCTGTCAACCAGAGCTATACCCATTAGCTGAATATGCAGCAGTATCTATTTTAGAGAGATCTCAGTAAAATCTAATTTAATTTTGATAACACTATTAGATGGGTTCCAAAATGGTCTGGAGAATAAAATATTCCAAGCCCACATTAATAACATTTTGTTGTCACCTAGCACATTAATCCTTGTGCTACAGAGCTGAAATATGCAAGCCTATTTTGTTTTAATTATTTATTAACGATCTTACAGATGACTTCCTTTCTTAGATATCATAATTTATGCAGATAAGACTCTTCTGTTACAAATCAACAAATGTCCAGCTGATCTCCAAAACAAATTGCAGCAGTCTTTCTCTTAGCAATGCAGCTGGACTAATTATAACCACCTTCAAATTAACCTAAATTAAACAAGCAAACAAAAGAAGATTATACTATTTGCAACCCCTCAAAAACTCCCTCATCCACCTCCTATTAACTTCACTAATAAGCACAGCAACATAATTATCCTCATTTCTGAATGCAAATACCTTTGCGTCACCTTCAGCTTTCTCTAATGTTTTCAAATTATATAGACAAAATAAATAACATACCACTATCTCAAATCAAATTCTGCTATAGAATCTCTCGTTTACTCTCCAGTTCACCCACCCTTTCCCTATAAAAAATGTTAAAATGTTCTTTTCCTAAAAAATTTCTTTCTACTCAGCACAAAATTCCCAAAGACTTCAGACCACAGAAATTAAAATTTGCAGATTTGTCCCCTTTGCAGACAGCAGACCTCATAATTGTAACCTTCTACAACATCTGAAATGGCTTCCAGGAACTGCCTACAGACATCAGAAATCTAGAAACCATTAAAAACTTCCAAGATGCAGTTAAAGAGTATCCCTTTACTGAATCTGTCTGCAACCGATACGACTGCAATGGTTAGATAACTTACCATCCCATATCATGAATAACATAACGCACATAATAAACGAGTCTCAGCCTCTTAATGTGGCGTGTTATAAATGAATATTTCACATGTATATATGAGTTTATACAATATATGTGAGATTGTACTGTATTTTATGCATATTCTGGATTGCGCTTTTTTCCTCAATGCAATCTGACTGGATCTTTTAAAGTTACCCTATCTGTATTCAGTCATACTATGTTCTAAATTGTTGTTATTTACTCATTTTGTATAAAATATTGTTGACTGAAAGAGACTGTGATATATTTTCTGCTCTTTGAGCTTGGGACATGGCTGAAAAGTATAAATAGACCAATCCTCTCACCCAACAAACAAATATTAAATGTAAAAACATTTATACCTGCCCAAAACCACTGGATCCAATTAAAATGATTCAACAATTAACTAATTAAAAGCATTCAAAACAATTAAAGGCATCCTAGCAAATTATTAAAATGCATACAACAAAAACATACACACACATATATATATATATATGTATATATATATATATATATATATATATATATATATATATATTTAATATTCATTAAAAACTTTTTGTGATAGCATTTCAAATAGCATAGGCTGCTTTTAACTTAAAAACACTATTAATAGAGACCGTTTCATTTAGTCCTGGAAAAACAATGGCATTACAATTCATTTGCCATTTTAGCTCCATGAACTCAAGAGAGTCATCAAAAGGTGCAGCCTGCTGTCCCAAATTAATATGATCAATAGCAAATAAATTAAATGAATGTGTACAATAACTTTTAATATGCTTATAAAGAGCATTTCTTTCATCATTTTTTGAATATCATAACAATGCTAGTAAATCCTGGACCTCAAGGTCTGTTTGGTTTTCCCTATATAAAAATACTTGCAGGAATGGAGCTATGCCATGTAAATAACACTATCACAAAAAGTGATAATTTTTCCCATAATTTCTTTAGTTTTTTACATCTTAAAAAATGTTGTGTTGTTTCACCTTCACAACAATAATTGCATATTCTTCTATTTTTTTATTTTTTTCTCCCTCCAACTTTTCCCATGGATAGACACATTAATGCATATTAATTATGTTTAAATGCCATTATTTTCTATTATGTTATATGTCACCTATCTTTATTTTCCATAACATATCTTTTATTTCCCTATTCACACATTATTTCCCTCTTTTAAATTTACTCATCCCACACCATATTTTCTTATATTTTTCTTTCATTATTATATTAACTAATGACTTATTTTCCTACTTTAACCATGTCAACACTTTATATAGATTCAATGAAGATGCATAAACAACTGGAGTTACCAAACCCAACCCCACTACTTGTTTTAACATATAATGCATCCCTTTTGAATGGATTTAATCTGGATCCTCAAATAAATGAAAACAGAATGCACATTCATTTCTTTCATATTCTACAGGGATCATAAACACATTTGCTAAATATTTAATTTTTCCCAGTAATATAGTATTTATTAAATACACATTCCTAGTTTTTAATTTCTCCAAGTCTTTTGGGTTTCTAATTTCATGATGGGAATGCACCTATTCCTAAGTTAAAGTATGATTAAAGTTCATGAAATTAGTATTATTTCAATCTCTGATGTTAGCTAAAAGTGCTCTTTGCAGAACCTGCAATGCACCCAGAAGTGACTCTTGTACAATTCATATGGAGTTACATGTATTGGCAACATATCTAAATATGACTAATTCTTTTTTATAAGACCAATTGCTTCTACTACAGTTGGAACTATCTAAATATCATTCATCTACATTGCCCTCATTTCTGTCTGTAAATCCTAGTATTTTATTACTTTGTGTCTCTCTGTCTGTAAGACACTGTAATCATTGGGGTAGGACTTTCAATGATCAATGTTAATTGTGTCTTCTTTTCATGGACTACTATATCTGTTTTTCTCACATCTATTTTTAGAAATGGTGGTAGTGGGTGATCCCATGTGATATAAACATCATCATTTTCTATAATGCTTTGTGGCTCATATTTCCAATTATTTTGTGACAGGGGCTCTTTATCCCGGGGCAGTAACTAAGAAGTCTCAGTCCTCACCACTGTCTCTGGTAAGGAAGTGTTACTCAAAGCAGAGATAGAAATACACAGTTTCCCCTAAGGCTACACCAGGAACAGGTTCCAAATCTGGGAATGGACTATATGCTTCACTCCAGGTCCCCAAATGAGTCTCCACACTAACCACAGCAGAGCACTGTGTCCCAGTTCTAGGTATCTGACACACACACCCACACACACTCTTAAATTTCTGAAATTCACACATACACACACTCTTGGGAAAGGCTGACACAGATTTACCTGCTGTGCTTCTTTGTCCAAATTACAAGACAATGGCAGCCAGCAGTCAAATACCACAATACCCTTCAAAATGGGTGTTCAATTATATTGGGTAAAATAGATATTGAAACAAATGTTGGCATGTATCCCAAGCAATAAGGCTTTTTGGAGTGGCCTTGATGTTATCAAAATAAGCATATACACTCCCAAGTTATTAAAAATATTAACTAAATAACTAGCTACAATGAAAGGTAGCAAACATTTAATAATAAATGAAAGGATTTAAAACATGTAAGTACTGAATAACTGATTCCAATAAACAAGAGTTTCACACACACAAAATATGAGAATACTGTAGGCTAGATTTCACACCGATCTTAGTAAACCTCTAACTAACTAGATGTAGTTTCCTGACTATATGAAAATTAACTTCCCTATCTAATCTAAATAACTCAGCAAGGCAAGATTACAGTCTTATTTCTGCAAGCAAGATGGGGAATTATGTCCACACTCCAGGCTGCTATCAGTGACTGGAACAGCTACTCTGGAAACAATTGGACTACTACTGCTGAACAGTTCTGGAAAACAACTAATGAACAACTAACTCAGAATCTACTTTTTATAGCAGATCTTTTTCAAAAGTAACAGGAAGCTGCCATGAGAATTCTATTCTCATATCAGACTTTGAAAAGTAAACAGAGAGCTGCAGTGAAAATTCTATTCTCTCAACTGTGGCACACAATGACATCACATCTAGGTCAGCTGACTCTGGCATAACATACATTCAGAAATCTCTTTATAAACAGTGTGCACACCTGGTCATACTGAAGAACACTACTTGAAATTCAAACAGCCTGCATAAATCAAAGTGATAATCAAAAGACATAAACTTATTTATAAAAGTATAGATAGTCATGCTGGCATATGTAACACAGGGTAATTTACAATTATTTACAATTATTCACAAAACTTCAGCCAGTCATACCAGCACAGATAACAATATCCAATATCCTCAGCTACTTCAATATCCTAATGCTTGCACAATCCTCAGTGCAACAGTCTTGCCACATTATTATACCTTTCAGTATACAGGCCTTCTGAAATTAGTGAATCACACCCAGTAACAAGATGTGTGACTGTTTCCAATTCTATTTTACAAAACCTACATATGTCTGTTATTCCAACATGCTTAATGGACTACGTAAACCAACAAGAATGTAGGCCACTGGATCTACTTCTTATTGTAGAAAACTCACTTTCTTGACAACCAGAAGATCAAACCCATTCAAGCAAAAGTGCACTAAATTGAAAGTGCACTTTCACAAAAGCCGGTTATCCAAAGCGCATTAGAGTAGCGATAATGAAATATATCCTTTTCCCCACTGTAGTGCAATCTTGAAGTTAGTATATTTAAGTAGGGGGGTGTGGGGGGCACAGACCCCCACATGTGGGGTGCAGGGGGCTTGCCCCCTGCAAAATACTGTTTAAAGCAGTTTTATTTTGTTTTTTTCTGGTTTGGAGAACCGGCATTTGCGAAAGTGCACTTTTGAGCTAGTACACATTTGCTTTAATGGGTTTCGATGTTACTTGACCGAGATTGTGAGATTTTGATCAAGCAACATAGACCCAGTCCACTATCCTGGGCCACCAGTTTTAACCTTTCATCTTTTGGTTTAAATTCACATCTTCTTAACCATTCCTGCATTAGAGCATGATCAATGTGAAGTTGTTCCAGGAGTTTTTTGCACTTGCAACTATATTTATGCATTTTCCACTTTTCTTGGCCTCTCATCCGATCCTTCACCTTATATCCTTTCTTTTGTTTTTTGGTATTTTTAGTTGCTGCCATTTTCTTGTCTATTTCTAGCTTGATTTCCATTCATGCTTGACACCAACATGCTTCTGCTAAACTAAGCAGGGAAGTAATCTTAGGCTTACTCTCTTCACATTTTAAAATTTTCACTATGTCTGGATTTTGTGAGGTCAACAGATATGTATGCAGTTCTATGACTGCAGATCTGTAAATGCAATCAATTTCAAGAAGGCCTATACCTCCTTCAGAATCAGAAATATATAATCATGGTATATACTAATTTTTATAAATCATTTGATAAGCATGTAGCCTTTTTCTTGTTTTCCTGTCCAGTTAGAATAGGAAGAGCAAGTTGATTTATAGCTTACACTTTGTTCCTAGATGTCAGCTCTGTTTTCAGCATTAATTTTAGTCTTCTAAAATACTCCTCACTAAGTTTTATTTGCATTTGTTCAAGTTTTATTGTTGATCCTTTGTCAATTCTCAGATATGTATACACACACTCTAGTTTTTTTATATCACATTCTTGTCCCAGACTGATATTTTCTTGGTGCTGCTGTTTTCCTGCTTTAAAGGCTTTTGCACATTAATCAAGACCAAATGGCATTCTTATATCATCTCAGAAAGTTTTGACCGCTTGCAGTTTTACTTGTAGTTCCTTGTCTGATGAACTATACAGTTTTAAATTATTCACAAAAAGAAGATGACAAATCTTTAAACTTAAAATAAATAAACACAATGACCAACCAAGTATTCCGAAATGTTTTACTCCACACAATAAGCGCCTTCACCATCAACACATGGCATCATCAGAGTGAATGGAATCAAATTGTTCCCTTGCTTTTATATATGCATAAAAGCAAGGTAACAGTTTGATTCCATTCACTCTGATGATGCCATGTGTTGATGGTGAAAGTGCTTAGTGTGTGGATTAAAATGTTTCGGACTACTTGGCTGGTCTTTGTGTTTTTTTATTTTACAAGTGTAATATCCACTGGGTATTTTTTTATGTTATTTGGTGTAATCTTTAAACTTTGTTGTTTTCTAGGAGCCAAATTGTAGTCATAATGGGTTAAGGGGAAGACAAAAAAGAAGCGGTGACAAAGAGTTACCCTGGAATACCCCCCTTTGAATTTTTATCCCTGGAATAATGATTTGTCCTTTATCATGGTTTAGCTGCAAAGTGGTTTACTACTGTTTCAATGTCACTAAAATATAATCGATCAATGTAGGGTATATCTTAAACATTTGAAAGCACTGTTTTATCCATAAATGTGGAAAGCTATCAAATGCTTTTTTGTAGTCTATCCATGTCATACTTACATTCTTCCCCTTTTTAGAAATTTTCATTATGACTTTATTTAACAATAAATAATCTTTTGTTCCACATTAATTTCTTTTGTTATGCCTTTGTTTTATTACCATGATTGAGTTTTCTTCCAAATAAATATAAACTCTGTTGGCATAAATTTCACTGTATAGTTTATACATCAGCAGATGGCAAGTAATCGGTCTATAGTTTTTAAGATATCTTGGAGATTCATTCTTAAGGAGAAACATAATTTTTCATGCTGTTAATCAGGTTGGCGTCTGTACAGTTTGTGCATATGAATAGTTCTTACTCATGGCTAAATCTTCACGTAAAGATGTTAATACTACTGTCTATTTTTTTCTTTCTTTTTGGTGGAGTTTTTATTCCTTTTGACTTGTTTCCCAATGGTCTATAAAACATTTTTGAGTCATCAATAAATTGCTTGTTTTGTACTTGTCCTTTATTATATCTTCTAAGTTTTTCTGCCTGTGCTGATATCTTTAGTTTATTATTTACAATAGTGTGTGATAAATCCTGGTCGGTTCTGATATTGCACGTTGCTTTTATCATGTCTATCTTTCTGAACATTTTTATTGATCTGTTCCCTCTTCTGTACTGTTCAAAAAGTGAGACTTCTTATCTTAATTGCTTCATAGTTTTCTCAACTTGATACTTCCATGATGGCATTTGGTTTATCCCCTTCCTTTCCCTTACTACCCTGTGTTTTTGTGGGAAGACTTTATTTGTTATTAATTTAGCTGCACAGTAATATATCCTATTTACTTCTGTTATATCTCATGAATTTCTATGAACAGTCTCCATTACTATGTTCATTTGCTTTATCAAATTTATAACATTGTGGTCTTATTGACATTCTGTAATCTATTCTTTAATTGATCTTAATATTCTATCCAGCTCTATTAAATCAAGCAACTATTCCCTTATATCATTTTTTCTGAACTAAGGGCATGTTCTTTGCTCTCCCTTTCCAGTGAGCATTATATAGAAAGTTCTAGAAAATCTTCCTGTACCATATTCTCTTGAGCTTCATCCTGTGTTATCCTTTGCTCTGTCATATGGGAACTCACCGTCCCATCACTCTACAACATTAGCTGTATCAAAGTTGTGACCGTTTCCTGTTCCTTACCTTGCTGTGCAACTCCCAAATTAACTATTGTACTGGTTTCCTACTGAAGACTACAAAGTATCTTCATATGACATCTGACCAGCTGCTTCCCACTCCACTGGTTTCTCCTTATTTTGGGGACTCGTTGTTTTGTCATGCTGTGATGGTATCAGAGTTAGATTTTCTATACTAAATCCTTCACTTGCAGGTATTCCATAACTTCAACTTATTTTTTATTTCTTCTTTACTAATCCTCTGTTCTACATTCCCCCTTTATGATTGTATCTTTTGTATAGTGAAATTGTACATATCTGGGTGTCTTTTCCTGTATTTCTCTTTGAATATCTTTGGAGCTGCTTTTTTGTTTTGATTAATTTAGAGTTCTGTTTTGCATAAATATTGCACCATTATAAGATGTCTCTTTCTTTTCCATGTCCATATTTCTTTTTATACCTTTCAAAAATATCTAGGTTTTGTTCTTTACATTTTCACAATTACTCTGTCACTTCTTTTTCCAAATGGCCCAAGGTTTCTTGGTCAATATAATGTCTTACACGAATCTGTTGTATTAATGAACACAAATTTACATTTTAATGCTTTTAACCATTTTTTCTTGTGCAAGTATATTTTCTCTAATTTATCTCTTAATCATTTTATATATCTTCTGTGTGGAAATTCTAGGCTTCTTGAATAATAGCAACAATACATAATTTCTTTCCTATCCTCAGTCCACTTTATCATCTTTATGCCTCTTTTTCTGGCCTGTCTGTTTTTGCTTTTTTGTGAACTGCTACTTCCTTCTACAGTTTTTTCCCCAGAGCCTGGCCAACCCAAATGCAGGAAGGTTTTTGTGTCTTGAGGATTCAACACTATTTTGTGAAGCGTGGGCACCAGTGCTCCTACCAGTATTGGCCACATTTTTATCCTAGGACTTGTGCATCCCACTGTCTTTTTTATGTTTTAACCGACTTCTGTCCATGATGTATGTTATATAAAATACAGACTATACATAAGTGTTTTCTTGTTGAGATTTTGTAAAAATACCTAAATACAATTGTACCTCATGAAGGTACTCACCAAGACTCAAGGATAAATTAAATTCCAGCAATACTACTATCTTTTGCTTGCTAATTTTATCATTTCTCCATTTGGACCCTAAATTCTATAGGGATGATAAACACATTTGCTAAATGTGCAATTTTCCCAATAATACAGCATTTATTAAATATACTTTCTTTCTATATGACAACTTACATTGTTTCCAAAATAAACATATATTCCTTAATATTTTGTGTTATATCTTCCCATTGCTACAGTCTGTCTCCTTACAAATTTTATACCGTCTATTTCTACTTCTTCCATATTAAACTTTATATGTCCTATCTTACCAATTATTCCTAGACCTTTGCTTTTATCCTTAGTTATACCGATGCCTATAGCTCTCAAATATTGGTTAAGTTGCTTAATGGCTATCTCCATCCATTCTTTATTCTTTGCCATTAAAATAATACCATGCACTTAAGAGAACATAATTGGTACTTTAATCCATTCTATAGTCCTATACTCTGCAATTTTAATAAGGTATTTATCTTACTAAACACTGCATTCATGACAAATGCAAGCAAAATACTACTCACTGGCCATCCCTGTCTTATACCACTCTTTATATCTATTTCTTGATTTAAACAACCATTCACTGCAACTTTTATTTTCTCATAAGCTGAAACAAATATTTTAATATTTTCTCATTTATATTACATTCTTTCACTTATATTATATTCTTTCATTATGTCCCTAAACTTTTATGGTGTATCCTGTCAAATGCCTTACTGAAGTCACCTGCCAAGATTTTAACTTCTGTTTTCCTATTCATTATATCATCTACAATTTCTGTTATCATCATTAATAACTCTTGACTTCCTTTTAACTTTCCCCAAATAATGTTTCTTCTAATAGTCTATTTAATTTAGTCTCCAGTCACTTTTCTATTATCTTCATAAAAATCATATAATCAATTTTAAACTATAAGTCTTCGATTTCTTATGTCTCCCCCCCCCCCTTTTCCATATAAAATTTGCAGCTCCAAGGAGAGGAGAGACAAGTAAAAGGTTTTTATTAAATTCTTATTTTGGAAAGTAGAGCTGTTTTCACTTGTCTTTTGTGTGGTTTTAGAACATATTTCTTCTTGTCCAAAACCTTCCTCTAACCATTTATCTAATACTTCTTCTGCCAATCTAATGTCTTTACACATATAATATTCTATCTCATACAGTCCTGCTGCTGATTCAACATTTACTGTTTTAACACGATTTACTTTTTCTAATGACATTTCTCTTTCTATATTTCATTATATTTCATTTCAATATATTTTCATTATCCAGTTTTAATTATAATGTTCCACTTTTGTTTTCTTTCTATATGATTTTTAAATGTCTTTTCTATATATTATTTTAGTGCATTCATTATTTCTTGTTGACTTTAAACACTTGAAAAATTATATGGTGCTGCTTACTGTGATTGATTTGAAGTCTTCTTAAGACACTCAGTCTTGCTGGCCAGATTCTGCTGAAATCAAAGTCTGGTTATATTTGCATTCACAGTCTGTTGCATACAGAAACTTGCAGAATATACACTGATGAGAGAATATACTTTGTAACACCTGTCTTTAAGAGCAGTAACCAATAATGTTTATAATAAACCACACATACTTCTTTACAGCTTAAAGTACTGTTCCACTTTACTTCTCATATAGTACAGATGATGTGAGAGATATAACATTTACCTCAGGACAAACGTGTCCCTACCAATACCCCTAACATAACTGGATTAATACAGATCTTTATATACAATTTTAGTCATGCACATACATATACATTTCCTCTTGGTATTCTATTTTGGAGAATTGCTCATCCTGTAGAAACAGTACTGATTGTTGCAGATGCTGACACAAACTGCTTACTTAATGATATTATTTTTCAGCTTTTCTGACCGTGTGAACATCCTGTTTTGAACATCCTGTTTTTTGTCTTTATTATTCTATTTGTATCTTTGTAAATGCAGAAAAACATGTTTTTTCATAAACATGTCCTGTTGTCCATACAGAAAAACATGGTTTTAAAGAAACATATTGTCATAAACATGTCCTGTTGTCCATGCAGAAAAACATGTTTTTAAGTCTGTAAGGAAAAAATGTCCATTCAGCAAGTTCCTTATTTTTCAAGCCACAGTCATTTAGTATCGATGTTGATCACATATTACTAAACTCTGTTTCTGCATTTAAGCAAGCTTTATTTTATACCTTATTTATGTTACATATTTATAACAGAATTACTTTCAACCTTAAAATCCTGTTGAGCATAATCATACAACACTTAAATAAGGCCCCACCTCTTTCTTTTTCCCTTATAAAAATACCATTGTTTAAACAACCTTTTAATCTTCTATTGATTAATCGCATATATTTTCTTCTCCCTCTCAAAACATTCTTTTTTCTTACTATAACTCTAAAAGCATAATTGTTTAGTTCTTTATATTTGTTCTTCTCCTCTTTTCTTTTTAAATTTTGCTATTCCAAAAAACATTTCTTATATTTTTCTTTAAAACCTATCTGCTAAGCCAGCTAGTTCTTGTAAAATTCTTTCATACTGACATAATCTTTTCATAATTTCCTAACTATTTCCATAATACTTTCCTTATCTACACATTTATTTTTAATAACTTTGCCTTTTTTATATATCACTTTCTTTCTTGAATCACTCCCCCAGATTCTCAAAAGCTTGCATGGAGTGAAGATCGGTGCACAAGCTCAAGCGGGCAATATGTCTGCTGTGTGATCCAGGAACAGCCTACAGGGGTGTGCACAAGAGCTCCTGCACTAATCCTGTACGGACAAAGCCCTTGTATGCAAATCACCCCATTTGCAGGTGAAATCCATGCCAATTAGGTGGTTTTGTGATCCAGGAAGCTTGCAACCATTCGTGCAGGATTAGTGCAATCTGTTGAAATGTACTCGGTCAGTAACAGAGTACATTTCTGTAAAATCCAAAACGGAGCTATGACAGCTCCAAATAAAGGCTGCATATCATGCATTAAGCATGCCAATGGCCAAGTATAAGGCCATTGGCATTGCAAACAATACAAAAAAATAAAAAAAAAAAATCAACTTTTATTTATTTTTTAGCCGATCTTGGCCGTTTAAAGCATAGGGCAGCGATATGCAAACGGGATCAGGAGGAAAGTAATAAACTAAGCCTAAAATAAGCATTCTAACTAAAATCAGTATTCTGCCATGCAAGTCAATGGCAGGCAGAAAACAACCTGGCCAGTGAGTAGTGGGTGCTAAGGGGGGAGGCTCAGTGTAAGACATGTAACTATGCATTAGCAAGCAATCCTATGCAAATGAGGGGAAGGATGGTGAATTCCAGTTTTCCGCAGCATGTGAGTCAGGTCCCAACAGTGGAAGAGTAGGAATAGATTGGTGCAAGCTTAGGAGGTAGGTGACATCATGGGGGTGTGTATCAGGCATACTGTAAGTGGATTGGAGCCCTGTGGCTTGGGTTTACTCCTAGCTTAGCACAACTAAGCTAGGGGGTGTGCCTATCACTCTTTAAAAAACCTAAGCTGGTGTGCACACCGCACACTGGGTTTTACAGGAGGAAAACAAAAGTTAAACAGGAAATAGCAGCAATGTGCACATTTGAGCATTTTTGTTTGCATGGCGCAACCCCAGGCTTAAACAGAAAGGCAATAGGAAGGGAAAACACCAGTAGGAAGGTAATCTAGGAGAACTAGCATAGATGGCAGGTGAAATGTATCAGAATCAGCCAATTACACAGGGAGCAGGCCAGCCCAGCCCAGAACACTACTATAAACTATGCAAACACCTTCCCTCTGTTTTTTCCTACACTCTACACCACCAGTGTATACAAGCAGGGAAATTTTAACAAACAAACCTACAAAATGAGAAGGGCTACAGCAGGAAACATAGAACAACATGTGCAAGAGGCTGAGGGTGGTGAGGATGTGAATGCTGCCGATCAACCCACAGTGAGGAAACAGAGAAGAATGTACAGAACCAGGGTAACCTACCAGGGGCTACATGAGCTGGAGATAGTGGAGTGCTATAAGGTGGACAGAGACCTCCTACAGCAAATTGTTGAGCTGTGCCGGCCACCCCTGACACACCAAACTGACCGAGGGGGAACCCATCCCAGTGAATACCAAGGTATGTGTAGGCCTAGGAATACTTCCAACAGGTACCTTCCAAAGCTCAACTGGGGATATCATGGGGATCTCATAGGCATCAGCATCCAGAGTATTCCACCAGTTCCTGGATTCCATGTCAGCACATGCCAGCGAGCACATATATTTCCTCAACACCCGTGAGGGTTTGGCCAGCAATATGCATCTCTTCCACCAAATAGCAGAATACCCTGAAGTAGTGGGTGCTATAGACTACATGCACATATGCATCAAAGCACCACCTGGTGATCAGGGTAGGGTCTACATCAACCACAGGGGAATCCCCTCCATCAACTGCCTGGTTGTCTGTGATGCCCAGGTCATTATAATGAATGTGTGTGCTGGCTACCCTGGAAGCTATGACGACTCCCACATATGGCATCTAATGCAGCTGTACCAGAGATTTGCCAATAGGGACATCCCCTACGGTCACCTAGTGGGGGATGCTGGCTACACATTGGAGCCGTCGCTGATGACATCCATTGGAAATGCACACACACCTGAACAAGAATACCATAATGAGGCAACCACACAGACCAGACTTATAACAGAGAATGTGTTTGGGATGCTCAGGTCAAGGTTCCAGTGTCTGGACACATCCGGTGGAGCCTTGCAGTACTCACCAGCTACATGTACCCAAATTGATATAGTATGTGCCATGCTGTGCAATATGATCCTGCAGAAACAGCTGCAGCAGGAACAGCACGGGGCAGGGCACACAGCCCACCACCAATGCCAAGGCCTGCACAGGCACAGAGTGACTCAGAGGAGAAACAACCTGAGCCTGCCCCAGTAGGCAGATGGAGGTGTGCCCAGTATACCGAGACTGCAGCAAACAGACAACACATAGCACATACACTGACACAGTAGGGACCCAGGGAATGACACCTCTCTCTGACTCTCACATACAGTAAAAGGGATGCCAAACATGAACCTACCTGTGTTCAGCCATGTATAGGGAGTGTGCTATGTGCATCCAACATAGGCAGCCCTCCAGCACCATCCACAAGTCTGACACACCCTCAAGGTAAGTCAATCAACCTACCAATTGCTAATGGAGTAGAATGTGTCGTTACCTGTATCTATGGTATGGATGTGAGCATGCAAGGGAATTGGGTGACTGACTGTGATGGCAGCAGATAGTAGAGACCCATAGTGGCACCATGACATCTGTAACACATACTGGACTCACCATATTAGCCAGTACTACACAGGATGATAAAACCCACTGCAGGAAATGTGCTGAGCAACATGTGTGTCCATATGACTCACACATGCCAGTCAGGGCTGTTCACATACCCAACAACAGTCTCAGCCAGCAGGACAGGAGTAAACAAACACAAACAGAGCCTGTGCTATGGCCCCTAAATTATGGCTATGGTTAACCCCCCAGGCCTACACATACAGACTACAGCAGGCCAGGCAGTGGGATGTTAGCTCCGGAGGGTAGTAAGTCAGACATTAATATGTAGGGCAACCAAAGCTATGATCTGTAGTACACTGGTATGCCTCTAGTCAGCACGATAGATAAGAATACAGAATGAAATGGAATATCTGACATACCAGTACAGTCACAGCGAATGTGTACAAGTGTCAGGTGTGCCCCCCCATCCAACATAGTAACGTAATAACAGTCAGGTGTGCCCCCCTAATCCTGTGTAGACATGTAGAAATAGTCAGATGTGCCCCCCCCATCCTACATAGTAATGTAATAACAGTCAGGTGTGTCCCCCCACTCCTGTGTAGAAATGTGGAAACAGTCAGGTGTGGCCCCCTTGCTATGCAGAATTGTAGTAATAGTCAAAGTAAAATGATTGATGGATACCCTGCAGAGACAGCATGCTACCTGTTGGTGTACAACACAAAAGTTAGCACTGCAGCACAAACTACCAGGACCCGATCCACACATGCAATACAGACGGCCATACTGGGCATGCCTACACACTTAGAGAATATAGAAATGAAGGTAATGTCAGTCAATAACATAATGAAAGGTCATACCAGGCATGCTCACACACAGAGAAATGAAAGCAATGTCAGTCAACAACATACTGAAAGGTCATACTGGGCATGCTCACACACTTAAACACATGCAGGCCATGTCTGCATACACCAGTGGACCAGAGATATCTGGCAGTTGCAGTTGTTAGTGCAGACACTTGTCAGTGCACCACTCATGCCTTGCACACACAGTGGATAGGATTACAAACATATATGTCAGGACAACAAAGGTAGACGGACATAGATGTGTAGAAGAGGGTGACTGTGACAAGGAGCCATCCAGGTCTGTCCCACCCAGCACTCAGCCAAAGGGTCCCAAACACATGAGGTGCAGATGTCACTCACTCCAGATACTAGTCACCAGTATCTGTTAGCAATACAGATGATATGGTGCATGTGCCAGCTGTGCAACATGACTGTACAAGGAAGTAGTCATCTAGCAGCTGTATACACGTACCTGTGAAATATGACCCTGTGTGTGCCTGCATCTGGCGTGTCAACCCCTAGATGAATGGGTTATGGCCCATGCACACACACTGCCCTCCCAATAAACCTACTATGACAAGCCTGGTGAGGTCATCCAATGTGAAATACACCTTTGGGAGAGTTGTAGCCCAGTAATGTCTGTGGCATGTCCCATAACTGCATATTGCTGTAGTGTGATAAACTATTTAGGTAGGAGTTCTAACCCCAGACTTGGCAAGTGTGTGTGTAGAGAGCAATTGTTTTTAGGGTACTTGCATTGCCTACAAGTCATATACTTAACTTTGGCAAGGCTACTGATGTCATCCACCTAGAAATACACCTCTGGGAAGGTTGTACCTCAGTAATCTCTGCATCATGTCCTGTAACTGCATACTGCTGTAGTGTAATAAAGTAGTTAAGCTGGTGTTCTAATCCCAGGCATGGCAAGTGTGTGTGTGTGTGTGTGTGTGTGTGTGTGTGTGTGTGTGTGTGTGTGTGTGTGTGTGTGTGTGTGTGGAGAGAGAGCAATGCTTTTTAGGGTACTCACACTGACTGCAATTCATATACTTAACTTTGGGAAGGCTGATGATGTCATCCACCTAGAAATACACCACCTCTGGGAAGGCTGTAGCCCAGTAATCTCTGTAGTGCATGCCATAACTGCATACTACTGTAGTACAATTTAGAACTGTGTTAGGGTTACATCCCCACCCATGGCTGTTGTGAATGTTTTGTGTGTGTTACAATGTCTGTGTAGGGAGCAATGCATCTTAGGCTAGTCACATGTAGCACATTTAAAATGGCCTACTTTGGCAATCCTGCTGATGCCATTCATTGTGAAATACACCTTTGGGCAAGGGGTTTCCTAATAAACCCTGTGGTGCGTCCTGTAACAGCTCCATGCTGTAGTGTGATATATACCTCTGGTAGGGGTTCTATACCCACACATGTTGACTGTGAATGTTTTATGTATGTGTCACTGTCTGTGTAGGGAACAATGTGTTTTAGGCTAGTCACTCACAGTACATTTCAAATGCCCTACTTTGGCAATCCTGCTGATGTCATTCATTGTGAAATACATGTTTGGGGAAGGAGTACTCCAGTAATCTTCATGGTATGTACTATAACTGCGTAGTGTGGTAGTGTAATAAACTAGCTAGGTAGAGATTCTACTCCCAGACATGACAGGTGCGTGTGTGGTTGTGTGTTTGTAACTCGTATCCTGTGTAAAGGTGGTTGTGAGCATCTGGCCAATGAGGAGCGGGTTTTGCATATTTCGTATATGGTGGCCCTACTATATATCACAATGTTTACTGTACAGGGATAACAGATGTGAAATGGTTGAGAGGCTGGGGTGCAAAGCCATACCCATACATGTGACATCAAGGCCAGGCAATCACAGTTAGTAACCCCCCAGTATTACCCAGAGCACAGTCTCAACCAATGTCTCATACACAAATACATGCCTAGGCAACAGCCAATATGTGGGTAATACACTGCATATTGGCCACTGATAGTAACTATGGCGTGATAGCAGTGGGCTGCAGAGGACATGTCACCCTGTCCATCTGTCCAATATGCATGTACATGCAGACAGTGCACCACCCCCATGTTCCCCAATGAACACCTGTGGTGCCATCACATGTGACCCACAATGGACATACCATGCCTGACAACAGGCCCTGTATGGACAGATGCCACTGACACCAGGGAATGCTGTTAGCATGCTATCAATGTAGATGCAGGGTAAACCTGCTGCCCATTACCAGTTCCCACCACAGGTGGGCAAGACTTGCACATCTGATGATAATCTGTGTTCACAACATGGGCCAGACACTCCAATTACAGTTCCACATGTCACTGTACATGCATGTGGGAGGTGTGCAGATCCCAGACACCGTCCATGTCATGGACTAAGGAACACATACACGGCAAGTGATGCACAGCATTGCTACACACAATAGTCACCCAGGTGACTGGATTAGGAATACAATACCCACCTGTGTGGGCAAATGCAGAAACTACAGCCCTGAGCCACAATGCAGACCATTGTCATGTGGCCTGATGCCAAGGTATACCCATTGCTTAGCCTTGTATAGCCTGCTGGCATAGTCGACCACCACACACCCGTGCAAACATGCACCCATGCATGTCAGTACTGGAACCCTGTGTGTTTGTGTGTGTGTTGTATGATGCGTATGTTCACATCCACACTCACTGCAACCCCCATGGGCATACTGAAGCATGCAGCTGATGTCAGACACCTCCTCATACCCTTTGCCCATACAACCTCCATATGACCTGTGTGGTGCATGTGATACCTGCACAGTGATGTGTTGTGGCAATCCCACTACTGATGAGTTGTACTCCTGGCCCTGCCAAGTGTGCCAATGTTTGTGCATCCCTGTGAGAGTGTGGCTGTGTTGACACTGACACCTGTTCATGCGGACATGCACGTGCACATCACCTACTGTATAGCTACCATATCCCTGTTGCAGATGTCACTCACCATCACATATATGTTCTGAGGGCTCCACAACAGGTAACCCATGTGGTGCATCCAACAACTGCATAGAGCTGTGATAGCACTACATAGTCATCAAGGGTTTGATACCCTGTGCTGGTAGGTGTGTGACACAAACATGCTTCAGTTTTACTCTCCCACCCCTCCCTGACCTGTCTTTGCCTCGGTCTGCCTCTCCAACTCCTTCTTTGGTAGATGCGGAGACCTACACCTGCTTTGCTTAGGCAGCAGCATGTGTATTTTAAGTGATGTTCATGATCAGCTGATGGCCTCTGCATGAATTGCAGCCCTCACCTAGCTGATTGCATGTGGAACAGCTGTGGTAACATTCCCATAACCAATTGCCCAATTGCATGGAAACACACTCCAATATCTAGGAACATCATGTTGGTGTTGTCCCTTTTCATTCACTGTGAGCAGGAACTAGATCTGTTGTTTGGCAAACAGCATCTCAGATGGACTAGGAATTTACCTCTAACAACATACACTGTGGAAACGGAAACACACAGTAGGGGGGATGTGCCTGACCTGACTACAGACTGTAAGTGCTGCTATACTGCATTTGGAGTAATGTTGGTTTAACAGTGTGTGTGAGGATATGGCTGCCCTACATGTCTCAATACCTGCCATGTCAGTTCCATGTTTATGAGGAATCCCCACCTGCACGGTCATCTGCAGACTGGGCAGTGTGTTGTGCCTTTAGATTCATGTGTTGCCCACAGAGCATGTATCTGTGGACTGCAGAAGGTAGTGTGAGGACTGCAGTCTGTAGATGGTGAAAGCTGTGACAGTTACTGACTTCATATCCCTCATAGGACATATGTTGCAGCAAACAGTGTTACAACAGTAAATGAATGAGGTTATCACAGCAACATGTCAATATTGGCCCTATGTATGTGCTTCCAGCCACAACTCTGTCAACCTTTGTACATATGTCATGCATGAAGTGGTGCATATGTGCTGTACACCATAATTAGTGTCATCATATCTGATAACAAGCCAGTGATATATCAGACAGCTACATATGTTATGTACAGTAGGGGTTATATTTCATGACATAACCTGGACATTCTGTGGATGTTTGTACAGTACTGAGGTCTGTGTACTTATGGTGAATGTTGACAGTGTGTGTATTGTTAATATGTACTTTAGCCTGTGTACAGACTGAGGTAGATGTCATTGTTCTAGTATTGGCATATGTTTGTAGGGCCATATACACACATGTCCCATAACACAGACAGCTATCAGACCAAACTGTGTAGCAGCCCAGTATATGTAGGGTCAGTCTGTGAGTGGCACATATGAAGATGGTGTCGAACAGATAGTCCATATACTGTAATATTAGGCTAGCTTAATATATGTGGCTGTGGCTGTGTTCACATTGGTTGTGGTTATGCACTTTCACACAGGTGTATCTTACCCTGTGCTGTGACATGCCTGTACAGCCTGCTATATATGCAATTACATGTGCATTCCCCCATAGGAGATATTGGTCAGTGTTGATACAGTCTGCCTGTAGCCTGCACAGTGCATTGTTACATGCCTAGCAGCTTAGTGTACTTACCCAGTGATATGTCATGTGCAGATACTTGCCAGATGTACTGCTGCTGGGCCTCCCTTAAAAGTCATGTATGTCAGTCAGAGCAGTGGGATGCTGTACAGATGTATGTCAATATCTAGTGGGTAGTATATGGCCATGGCACCCTTGTACCAGTGGTTATTATGTGTAAGGCCAGACAGGGATGTGTGAGTGCATAACCTATGGTGGAAAATGTATACCAGTCATTATGTTATACCCATCTACACAGCTGTCTACATCCATATTGTCAGGCATGGTACACATGTTTTGTACTAAGGGTTTATGTGTATATCTCTGGACTGTACAGAGTGTGTCAGAATGTCCACATATATTGAACAATATCTCTGCTGCAGTCCACAGGGGCATTACGTGCTAGCAGCAGTACTTTACTATGATGTCCTTAGGATGTCTGTCAGTAGCCAATGGCACACATTATAAGCAGATGTGACCTCCCCACACACCATGTCTGTGAAGACAATCCCAATGACAGTAGTAATAGTCTAGTAATATACCTGCTATACATACCTGACATCCCCTTGCACTACGATTTTGGGACTATAGTGGCTGGGGTAGAGCTACACTTCATGTCCAGGACATATGGTGGAAATATATGTACATATAATTATCCAGATAGCTATATATATATATATATATATATATATATATATATATATATATATATATATATGTATAAAATTACACGTGTAATACTTCCAATTACCACTGTCATGGCAACCACCTACTATAAATCCCTACATCATGTGGGCATGGTCCTTTTACATTTCCTGTGTGATGGACATCCTTCCTGTGTGTGGGCATCAGTGTTACAGACAGCAGGTAGCAATAGCTCTTACAGGAGAACCAGCACACCCAGGGCAGCCACATATTTGTAGGAGGTTCAGAAACTACAGACAGAGTGTGCGGAGAGTTATGTTATGCTTTGTATAGTACTGGTGTTACAGGGTGTGTGTGTACATACTAGTTTACCTTGGAATGCAGTCTGTCTGCATAGCTCACACATGTAGGCCTATCCTCTTGCTGACCAGAGGTATGCCTATCCTGTTTTGTCTGTCCACCACACAGGTCCTGTGTCAGATATTACACTTGCAGTGTGAGTGTGTTGAGTGCTATCAGTACATGGCTACCATTTCTGTTTCTAACCTCAATTCCCTGACTAAGGGTATGTTGCAGACTATCCTCTAAGACCAGCAACTTGTTTAGTGTATGGCAACAGTTTTCCAAATATGTGCCTGTGTTCCCACCTCTGTCCTCCACCTACATACCAAGCTTTGCACATATGACATGCTGTTGGGGTTTGTTCTGTAGTGGGCTGTGTGTATATCATACTGTCATTGCTGCCATCAGTCCACTGCTGTTTTATCCCCCACACATATGGTGGGGCTGGGGCCATATATGTGTTGGCTTCACCTACACAATACATGTGTGCCTTATGCACTCCAGGGGCCAGTGTATGTAACAGTGGTATATGGCCCTGTATTATTGAATCTGTGGGGGGGAGCACCATAAATGGCCAAGGCTGTTACAAAATGTGGGGGTATCAGGGGTGAGCTGCCTTAAGGTATATGGATGTACAGTAACACATACTTCACCTATATTTACATTACTTACATGAATTGGGTTAATCCAGGCCTACTGCCTCCTGCCATACAGCCAGTTCTGTTTGTCAGTGTGCTCGTGATGATGTCAGTTATGCCTTGTTATGTAACAGTTACAACCCATTTGGTCACATGATGTCTTTACCACCTAGTGATTTTGTACAGAGTGTAAATAAAGGCTGCTGAACTATACACCTGCATTACATACTGTTGATTGTTTGGTATCCTGTGGCCCAGTCTGTCTTCACTATTGTACAATTTGAAGGGCTTGGCCTGGACAGCAACAGTTGTGAACCTTTCCAGACTACTGTATTAGTGTAACTGTTTCACAGTTGCATTATTCTATTTATATGGATGTCAGTGTCTAACAGCTATATGACATGGCATATAGAACTGAAGTAGTACGCAATTAAAGGTTTTCCAATTCTGCAAACCTGTGTGTGGTGTTTTTCCTATGACCTCTCTGTGGGTATATGTTGCAGGCAACGATTGTCATTTGTATAGGTGGCCCATACAGTGTCCAGTTGTTCAGGTGTTAACTGTAGGCATAGTGGCTGTTCCATATTGTGTGCACCTTCTACATATGTATATTACTGTACATATAGCTGCATGTGTATGTGTAGTCACATGTATATCTATATCTATATATATATATATATATATATATATATATATATATATCTGAATATCTGTGTCATTGTATCTGTATCCTAGGGAAGTTGATGGCTTCCACGTTTTACATTTCCTATGGGAGGCAGACTGTACTGCATGATATGTTACCAATACCAGCCTGACATCATACAGGTGGGATGCAGTACTGTTAACATCTTGTGCCCATGTCATGTCAGGTCCTGGTTATGGGATCTGCAAAACTTGGTAGTGTATTGCAGGGCGGACATGTTTGGCTGTGGGGGGGATGCCTAGTCGTACAAAACGTATAGTGAATGGGGCCTCTCAACCCCATTAACGGTGCATGTGGACGTATGTGTTTTTGTTAATCTGCCATGGCTATCTACAGATGTATGGCCATATATACCCATATAGATATATATATCTGCTTACATATATATAGCTATGTCTGTTTATACCTACATAGATATATATCTGCACATATGTAACTTGCTGTGTATATGTAGACATATAGGTGAAGACACATATGTGCCGATGTAGGCATTTGCATGTATATATGTTCATATATATTAATATATATGTATATAGTTTTAGAAATTATATATATATATATATATATATATATATATATATATATATATATATATATATATATATACATACATATTTGGATATGCTGTATCTGTTTATATATTAATATATTTACACCCACATACATCTAGATGTTGGTATACATTCTCTGCACTGTTGCATGAATGGACTGGATGATATGTCTCTGAAAACATCAGATTTAATGGTATCTGGCATGGCTTAGTGGTAAATCACTTTGCGTATGGTATACAAGGACTGGGGTTCGAACCTTGCAGGAGCTGTTTATTTTGTTGCTGGGCAGAACACGGCCCATTGGATACAGAGCTATTAAGGCACTTTTGAGTAGTTGTAAGCGCGTTTGCACTGGTGTAAGCACTGCCTACACAGGTTAAGCAATACAGAAGCTGACTGAGTGCAAGACACTGTAACCGGAAGTTAGCAGTGCTTAGCTCTGCGCAAGCCTGCGCAAACCCGCTTACAACTGCTTTAAACTGCCTTAATCACTCTGTATCCAGCGGCCAGTGTTCTGCCCAGTAACAAAATAAATAGCCTTTGCTAGTCTCAAACCCAGGACCCTACACAATGTGATTTACCACTAAGCCATGACAGATATACATAAAGCTGATGTTTTCAGAAACATATCATCCAGAACAGTCATTCAACAGTACAGAGAATGTATACCAACATGTAGATGGGTGTGTGTGTGTGTGTGTTTATATATATATATATATATATACATATATATATATGTAATATATATTTCTCTCCATGCATACATATATGTCTATATATATATATATGTACATACATACAGCAATATATATATATATATATATATATATATATATAGATATGTATATACAGATATATAGCTATAGATATAATAGAGAACATAACAAAGATATATATGAACACAGGCACCATTAATGGGGGTGCGGGGGCTCAAGCAACATATGTCTTACATGTATTGATATACCCCCCACCCAGCAAAACAGGTCTGTCTTGCAATACAATACCAACTGTAGCAAATGCCATAACCAGGACCTGACACTACTAGGCCACAAGATGTTAACAGTAAGCCATCCCACCTGTATTATGTCAGGCTGGTATTGATAACATATCATGCAGTACAGTCTGGCTATCATAGTGAATGTACAATGTGTAAGCAATAAACAGTCCTATGATACGTATACACAGACACATGTATACAGATACTGATATATGTATATATCTATATATATATATATATATATATATATATATATATATATATATATAGTTAAATATGTAACTACACATACCCACACAGAGGTATGTCTAGGAAGATACATAATCAGAGGATGCACACCATACCTGAACAGCCACTATCCCTACAGTTGCAACCTCATCCGATGGACAGTGTATGAGTCACCCATACCACAGACAATTGTTGCCTGACACGTATACCCACAGAGAAGTCAAAGGATGTAACACAACACACAGGTTTGTATACATAGGAATTAAAGGTTCAGTTGTGTACTATTACAGTTGTATATGCCATGTCATATAGCTGATTATGCTTTGACATACATACAGAGTAATGCAACACTCAAACAGATCATTTATTACAGTACTCCGAAAACATCACATCTGTTGGTGTCCATGCCAAGGCCTTCAAGTAGTACAACAGGAAAGACAGACTTGGCCACAGCATAACAAGCAATCAACAGTATGTAATGCAGATGTATAGCCCAGTGGCCTCTAAATGCACTCTGCATGCAATCCCTAGGGGGAAAAGATCTGGGTTCAGAGTATGAGTGGTATCTGTAACATAACAATCATCATCATCTTCTTTCAGCTGTTCCCGCTAGGGGTCGCCACAGCGGATCATCTGTTTCCATTTCTTCCTGTCCTCTGCATCTTGCTCTGTCACACCAACCACCTTCATGTCCTCTCTCACCACATCCATAAACCTTATCTTAGGCCTTCCTCTTTTACTGTTACCTGGTAGCTTCATCCTTAGCATCTTTTTCCCAATATACTCAGCATCCCTCTTCAGCACATGTCCAAACCAACGTAATCTTGCCTCTCTGGCTTTGTCCCCAAATCTTCCAACCTGGGCTGACCCTCTAATATACTTATTCCTAATCCTGTCTGCACTCATCACACCCAGTGCAAATCTTAACATCTTTAATTCTGCTACATCCATCTCTAACTCCTGCCTTTTTGTCAATGCCACCGTCTCCAACCCATATAACATAGCTGGTTTCACTACCCTCTTGTAGACCTTCCCTTTCACTCTTACCGGTACTCATCTGTCACAAAACACTCCTAACACTCTTCTCCACCCACTCCATCCTGTCTGTACTCTCTTCTTCACCTCTCTTCCACACTCACCATTACTCTGAACTATTGATCCCAAGTATTTAAACTCATCCACCTTCGCCACCTCTACTCCTTGCATCCTCACCTCTCCTCTATCCTCCCTGTCATTTGCACACATATATTCTATTTTAGTCCTGCTGACCTTCATTCCTCTTTTCTCTACAGCATATCTGCATCTCTCCAGAGTCTCCTCCACCTGTTCCCTACTCTCACTACTACAGAGCACAATGTCATCTGCAAACATCATAGTCCACGGGGACTCCTGTCTAATCTTGTCTGTCAACCTGTCCATCACCATTGCAAATAAGAAAGGGCTCAGAGCTGATCCTTGATGTAATCCCACCTCCACCTTAAACGCATCCATCACTCCCACTGCAGACCTCACCACTGTCACACTACCCTTGTAATATCCTGTGCTACTCTTACATACTTCTCTGACACTCCCGACTTCCTCATGCAATACCACAACTCCTCTCTAGGCCCCCTGTTATATGCTTTCTCTAAGTCTACAAAAAACATAATGCAACTCCTTCTGACCTTCTCTGTACTTCTCTATCAACACTCTCAGAGCAAACATTGCATCTGTAGTGCTCTTTCCCAGCATGAAACCATACTGCTGATCACTAATCATCACGTCCCTTCTTAACCTAGCTTCCACTACTCTTTCTCATAACTTCATGCTGTGACTGATCAATTTAACCCCTCTGTAGTTACTACAGCTCTGCACATCACCCTTATTCTTAAAAATCAGTACCAAAACACTTTTTCTTCATTCCTCAGGCATCCTCTCACTTTCCAAGATTTCATTAAACAATCTGGTTAGAAACTCCACTGCCATTTCACCTATACACCTCCATGCTTCCACAGGTATGTCATCTAGACCAACAGGTTTTCCATTCTTCATCCTCTTCATAGCTATCCTTACTTCCTCCTTGCTAATCCAATGCACTTCATGATTCACTATCCCCACATCATCCAACCTTCTCTCCCTCTCGTTCTCTTCATTCAACTCCTCAAAGTACTCTTTCCATCTGCTCAACACACTCTCCTCACTTGTGAGCATGTTTCCCTCATTATCCTTTATCACCTTTACCTGCTGCACATCTTTCCTAGCTCGGTCCCTCTGTCTAGCCAATTAGTACAGGTCCTTTTCTCCTTCCTTAGCATCCAACCTTTCATACAACTCTTCATATGCCTTATCCTTAGCCTTTGCCACTTCTCTCTTTGCCATGCACCTCATCTCCTTATAATCCTGTCTACTTTCTTCATCTCTCTGACAATCCCACTTCTTTCTCTGTATACTCTCCTGTACTTCCTCATTCCACCACCATGTCTCCTTGTCGTCCTTCCTCTGTCCAGATGTCATACCAAGCACCTTTCTAGCCATCTCCCTTACTAGCTCTGCTGTAGTTACCCAGCTATTTGGTAACTCTTCATTGCCACCCAGTGCCTGTCTTAACTCTTCCCTGAACTCCACCTCACAATTACCCTTTTTCAATTTCCATCATTTGATCCTTGGTGCTACCCTTACACTCCTCCTCCTCTTCTTGATCACCAGCATCATCCTACAAACCTCCATCCTATGCTGCCTAACTACACTTTCCCCGGTCACCACTTTACAGTCTCCAATCTCCTTTAAACTGGCCCTCCTACATAAGATATAATCCACCTGTGTGCATCTTCTCCCACTCTTGTATGTCAACCTATGCTCCTCCCTCCTGTTAAAATACGTATTCACCACAGCCATGTCCATCCTTTTCATAAAATCCACTACCTTTTCACCTTCTGCATTCCTTTGCTTAACACCATACCTACCCATCACTTCCTCATCCCCTCTGTTCCCTTCACCAACATGCCCATTGAAATCTACTCCAATCACCACTCTCGCACACTTGGGTACAGTCATCACCACTTCATCCAACTCACTCCAAAATTTTTTTTTCTTATCCATCGCACACCAAGCATATGCACTAACAACATTCATCATTACATCATCAATTTTCAGCTTCATAAACATCACTCTATCCGACACTCTTTTCACCTCCAAAACACTCTTAGCATACTGTTCCTTCAGGATAACTCCTACGCCATTTCTTCTCCCATCCACACCACTATAAAACAATTTGAACCCACCTCCGATACACCTAGCCTTACTCCCCTTCCATCTGGTCTCTTTCACACACAATATACCAACCTTCCTTCTGACCATCATATCGGCTAGTTCTCTCCCTATACCAGTCATACTGCCAACATTCAAAGTTCCGACCCTCACTATCACAAACCTAGCCATTCTCCTCTCTTCCTGCTTTTGGCCATGCCTTCCCCCTCTTTTCCTCCTTTAACCAGCAGTAGCCCAATTTCCGCCAGCATCCTGTTGGCTAACAGTACTGGTGGTGGTCGTTGTTAACCAGGGCCTCAACTGATCTGGTATGTAAATATTTACTGCTGTCTGCATGAATGATTTGGCAAAGTTTTATGCCGGATGCCCTTCCTGATGCAACCCTCACCATTTATCCGGGCTTGGGACCTGCACAAATAAATGCACTGGCTTGTACATCCCCAGTGGCTGGGTTATCTGTCACATAACAATGCATAACTGAATCATCACAATGACACTGATGGCGGTAAGCAGTAGGCCAGCAATGTTCACAAGGTGAAATGTATGGTAATGTACATCCACATACCTTAAGGCAGCTTACTACTGGTATTCTTCACATGTTGTAACACCCTAGGGTACTTATAGTGCATACTCCCCATACACTGACTTACAGTGGCATAGTACACTGTTTCATACCCTATCCTCTAGACTGCAGAGGTGCACACATGTGTTGTGCAAATGAAGCCCAAATATATATGGTGCATATGGTCTGTATACCATTATTTATTGACATCATACCTGATAACAAGTCAGTCAGATAACAGACTGCTGGACATATTGTGTGTAGTAGGGGCTGTTTCTGAGGACATTACTTGGACATTCTGTTGTGTGTACAGTACTGTGGTCTGTGTACATAGGGCAGGGGTCTGTAGCCTTCATTAACCAAAGAGCCATTCCTGACCCCTCACCCACCAAACTAAATTCATCAGGAAGCACAATAGCTATCTGACTCCTAAAATGAAGATAGCAGAGCATATACGGTTTCATATATAGTTATACTAAATATAATATAACTAAGTGTATAAGAACAATGCCTAACATATATCCATAACTGTGTTCTTGTGTTGGGATTGCTTGATGTGTGTGTGTGTGTGTGTGTGTGTGTATGTTGTGCGGTAGTGTCTCCATTAACTCATTACATCCGAGTGACGCCTCCAGGTGCAACTGCAATTAACTCCTACTGATGCCTCTAGGCATCAAATATTGCTTGTTCATATTTGTATCAATAATTCCAAAACCATGCTATGTACAAGGTTTTAAGTTTCCATCTTAAAGCTTTCACAATGCCAAACTCAACTGCATTAATATTTGACCTCTGTCTAGTGCATGTAAATAGATATTAACTGTTGCTTTTATGATATTAATTTATATAGATATAATTTTCACATTTTTCTAAATATCTCTAAACAAGACAGGTGGACAGAACTCCTTAGCCTCACATGAAAGCTCTCAACTAGATGAATAAAATGCTGCTGACAGTATGTATGTATCTTGAGTGGTTGCTGAGATATTGTAAGCTGTTTACAAAATATTCTAAAGATAATAGTTGCTGTGTTTACTGTCACTTATAAAACTGAGTTTAAGACAGCACCATAAAAATAGTTTGTGCTGAAGTGTTTGTCATTGATACTTCTTTCATAACCCTGTTGTTCCAGAGATATGAACATTTGTTTGAAATGTGGGGACATAATTTGATTCTGTCAATAGACTTAGCTCCACCCATTGGAAGTTACAGTGCAGACTTCTGAGGTCCACTGGAGTGAATGAGTTAATTCTCAAAGGTACAAGGTGCCACTACAGCAGGGTTGAAGAGACACATATGGCTCCAGAGCCACAGGTTGCAGACACCTGGGTTAGGATGATTGATGACTGTATGTGTATTGTGCTTACAAACCATGGGCTCTGTATAGACTGTGGTAGACACCATTGTTCTCTGTCCTGTTCTATCTGATGTTACATGCTGCTCCAGTGTTAAGCTTGTGTATCATATGTGGCTGCGTTGACATTGGATGTGGGTATGCATTTTTTCACAGGTGTCTGCTACACTGTGCTGTGACCTACATGTTGAGCCTACTATTATCGCTGGTACATGTGTATTCCCCCATACAATATGTATTCCAGTGTTGTGGCAGTCTGCCTGTGGTTTGCCCAGTGCTTTGTGACATGTCTAGCAGCCTACTGTAATTACCCAGTGTGCTGTTATGTCCAGTTACTTGCAAGACATACTGCAGCCAGGCCAGCATAACTGTTGTGTATTTCTGACAAAGCAGTGGTATGCTACACAGATGTATGTCACTATCTACTGGGTAGTATGTGGCCATGTGTACTCAGCACCACCAGGTATTATGTGTCAGGAGCACCACCAGGTATTATGTGTCAGGATAGACTGGCGTGTGTGCATGCATGCACTGTGTGGGCATATGCACTCCAGTATTGTCGTGATATACCCATGCACATGGCTAGTAACATCCACAATGGGAGGCGTGGTCCACATGTCTCGCATGAAGGGGACATGTGTACACTTCTGT
This sequence comes from Protopterus annectens, assembly GCF_019279795.1. Taxonomy (NCBI): domain Eukaryota; kingdom Metazoa; phylum Chordata; order Ceratodontiformes; family Protopteridae; genus Protopterus; species Protopterus annectens. Next base: position 650,019,167 of record NC_056735.1, on the reverse strand, counting down.
ACTGACCACAGAGTGCCACACTGTCCACATATATTGGTCATAGCCCTGCTGTAGTCCACAGGATCTTTATTGTGCTGGCAGTGGTACTGTATTATGATGCCCTCAGTATGTCTGTCCATAGCCAATGGTGCACATGTTTACAGCAGATGTGACCTCCCACACCCATGTCTGTTAAGACACCCATATGACAGTAGCAACTGCCTACATGTACACCTGCAATACATCCTTGACATCCCCTTGCACTAAGGGGTTGGGAGTATTGGTGCTGAGGTAGGACTCCACTCCATGTTCTGGACATATAGCAAACATATATGTGTACACATATATCCACATATCTATATAGATATATACACATATACATATCCACATACATATATGGACATATACATATCCACATACATATATGGAGATATATATATATATATATATATATATATATA
>NC_056735.1:650001227-650016227 GCF_019279795.1 Protopterus annectens | reverse complement strand
GGGAGGGGTGTTGGGATATCGGAAGCCCACAACCCCACAAGTGGTAACAGTGGGACTGAGGTCCCCACCCATGGGCAGTCACCACTGCACCTTCACAGCCCCAAAGGTGGCTGTGCTGGGAGCTGAGCTGCAAAGCCAGACTGACTCTCTAATCATGACATGTGGCCCTCAAGCTGGCATAGAAGATCATCGACCTGGTCGTTGAGCGCTCTATGCACCACAACCCCGACCTGGTGATGGGTGACAGGTGCCTCTCCACGCCCACTCCCGGGGGGCGAGCCCCATCCCCTGAGGTGGTTTCACCCAAAGGTGGTGCAGGACCAATGAACAGGGAGGTGTGGGGTTGGGCCCCAGACATGCTCGTGCCCTGTGCCTCGGCCAGCTGAGGTGGGACAGGTGGGTCCACTGGGATCAGCCTTCCCAAGCGTGCTATAGGTGTTTAGATTTCAACAACATATATGGGTTAGTAATAGTCAACACATTCCAGGGTTAGGTATAATGGCATGCATAGATATTCCCATTAACCCAGACACCAGATACGAAACAGTTGCATAGCAAACAGAATACATGCATGTATAGGACCACAGTGGTAATAAGAACAGCATGAGGTACATTGATGGCACCATGCCAACAATGTTAGAATAATTCAATATGGCACATGCATGGGAACCATTAGAATATTTATCAAACAATTGGCCATTATCATGTCAGTACATACCAGCTGAGGTGGGTATGTTGATTATTGTAGGAGATAAGGTGGGGGGAGAGAAAGATGTCAGTTAACAAGTAGTATATTCCTGTACTCCACATTAATTTCCTAGTCAGTGCTGTTATCTGTACCTTACAAGTTCTACTACACTACCCTATAGACCTATATTGGACACTGATATGGCTGTCAACATCATTACACATGAATCTGTTTTACCTGCAGTATACACCCCTTACCTGGTATACCTGTGGAGGGAATAAACACTAACTGTTTGTACACATATGGCTGGATTCCGGGTTGATGTTTTGCACTATGCTATCCAACTATTTCTGCACAGACTCTGGTCATGTGTTGACCACATGCTGGTATGCCTGGACATATCTAGAATATTGCCCTCTTCCACCTTTAGTGACCTGACACACACATATACATGCTTTCCTACACATATATTATGTAGCACAGTGTGGGCGACAGTGACCAGTGATACTTTATTATTCAGAAAAAATGCAAAGCTCACAATCCCCTACAATACCAGGGTGGATGGTACCAGTACAGGTTATATTGGTCTGTATTTTACAGCACAGTGTTCGTATCCAATGTGCCTGTGGGAGCAATGATTATTAGCACTACCTGACTGTTGCCACACAAGGTTCCAGATTACATACTAGTACTATGCACATACATCTCACTCGTACACACTCTGACCACAGCTTAACAAGTTGGAGGGTAAATGGCACATAAGGTATTGGGGAGTTTCTAGTATGTCAGGTTTATTGTCATAGATGTGTGTCAATTATTTGTATTTCCTGTTTGCTGCCTATATGTCTGGGATCATCCCACTGATTTCCCATGGGGACAGGTTGATAGGCATTAGATATGGGCCACTTAAATAGACATTCTGGACATATTTGAGAAGTTGTGGGGTATAATTCTGTATGCAGACTACTACCACTGGCAGGATTCAAACTGTGGCTGTATATGCTAATAAAACAACAGTTCACATCTCAGTTGCGTGTGCTATTCGGGTTTTGCTGTCTGCATTTCCTCTGTTTATTATCTATGAGTCTGTCAGTTGCACTAAATGGCCTCTGGGGATTACACCTGTCATATACAGGCATTCCTGCACATTCACTTTATGGTGCATGGTGTGGGTAACAGTGCTTAATACTACAGTACTATTACATGATTGCAAATCATTAGCATATGGTACCAGAATATACACATACAGTCCAGCAGTTAGACCTGTTTTGCCAGGGTATTACACTTTTATTGCCATACAAACAATATGAGACTCTTCCTGCCATATTCTCTAGTGTATGTAGTATGTGCCTTGAACAGTACAGGTTTTATACTAACAATCAATTTACTACTACTTTTGTTTTTTTTCCTATGACAGTAAAAGCATGAGTATTAATGACCTGCCTCGCATCACAAGAATGCCAGGTGGCAGATGTGGGTCTCCTGGTTCGTGGCCCACTCTATTGCAGCTGTGGGAGACATAAGAGGAATATTTAGCCATACCTATCCATGATATACCTGAGATGGCAATTATTAAACAGGTAGTGGACTGATACTTACACACGACTGGGACATGACCTGATGCTCTAGCCTCTTGGAGCCACTCCTCCAAGAGGTTCCCTTTCCACTGCTTCAGGTTGGCATAGTGGTGCCTGACCTGCTCACCAGTTTGGGGTATGCCAGTGGCACTGGTGAGGTAGTGGGTGAGATGGTCCCAGGCCTCCACCTTATATTGGGAGCCCTGGTACTGGCCCTGCAGCAGTCTCTGTGCATGGTCTTTAACTAGGAGTTCTGCCATGACCTTGGACTCTTGGATGCACCAGCACTGTACCCGGAAGCACACTCCTTCTCCCCTTACTGCCATAGTGCCTGCAAGGGGAAGCCACAACCAGTTATGATCTGTATTCCAACCTCTTGGGTTTAAGTAGGGCCAATTTCTCACACTTTTCCGTGATTGGCCAGTTTTGAAAAGGCTAAGCTATGGGCAAACCTGCTTGCCTAAGGTTGGCATTGTTTAAAGGGGTATACCACTGGGCACAAAGAGTTAGCTGGTGTACACATTGCTCACACCTCCTAAGCTGCAATGCTTGGTGTTGCCTACATTAGACATTCATGATAACGCCTTTTTGGCATTGTGTTATTATTCATTACAGCTTATATGTATGCCTAGTATCCTTGATTGATGTGTACGTACACTCTGTGGGGTCCTTGTGTTTTATTGGGGACTTTGACACTCTATTACAAGTACACCTCACTTCTGGGCTTACTGCTGTACTCCAGTTCACATATTTATGTTATGTAGTCAGTTATGGCACATATGATTGTATACTGATGCCTTTCACAGGTTCAGTTTGGTTATACTATAGTTAGGACATGTTTACTACTACCTCATTTTTCTGTACTTCTGTGATGGCTTGTTGGATAGCTATTGGGACTATGGTGTATAGGGTCCTGGGTTTGAGACATGCATGGCTGTTTAGTTTGTTGCTGGACCGAACAAGGCCCATTGGGTACAGAGTGATTAAGGCACTTTAAAGCAGTTGTACGTGGGTTTGCATGGTGGTAATCACTGCTTATTTCAGGTCATAGTTTCTTATACTCATTCAGGTTTTTCATCGCTTAATCTGTGTAAGCAGTGCTTACTCCCGAGCAAATGTGCTTACATATGCTTAATATTGCTTATCTGTGCTTACACCTGCTTACTACTGCCTTATTCATTATGACACTGACTCTTCACATGTGAATTTCCTGCAGTACTCCAGTTCATAAATATATGTTACTTAGTGGGTTTTGCAATAAAAATATTGGTTATAGCATGCTTTGCATTGTAAAATAGACTGTGCTACAGTGGGACTCAAACTGGGAATGCCTGCTCATTAGGCGAATGCTCTGCCCACTACACTATTGCTGTGCTGCTTCATTTGCATGTATCTTTCTTGTTATCCTCTTCAGCCTTTTAGTAGCTAAGCAATGGGCACACCTGCGCACCTACGGTTAGCTGTACTCGGATTTAAAAAAAAATAAAGGGGTTTCTTCATTTGATTTGTATGTACTGTTGTACACACGGGGGACTGTTGGTGGGGATATGCAGACACCTATGAGCGGTCTCACTCATTTATTTCCACTTTCTGCTGTTCTACATTGCAAGAGTGTGTTTATTCTGACAGCTCTGCTCTCAGACACGTCCCCTGCACTCGTATACACTTCTTGTAAGCCTGGGAGCTCGGGCAGCGCACCTTCATTATTATGCATGGTGTGCTGCCATCCTGCTCCTACACAGGTGCTTCTGTGCAGGACTATGTTAGTCCTGCATGGAAGATTAGTAAATCTAGGGGTCTATCTAAATTGCCAAAAGATCTGAAAATCCTGTAGCTTTTATACCTTCTTGTATAACTTTCAAATTTTCTGAAATAATAAAATACTCTATCTCAGTTCTTAAATTATTTCTTCTGTAAGTCCACTATTTATTGTCCCATATATATATAAAAAGTTTTACTTTTAATAATTTTTAACAGCCTTTTAAAATCACAACCCTCTTTTTTCTTTTTCTCAGGTCACATTTAAAATCCCCAACTAATATTAATATTCACACTTAACATAATCTAGGACATTTTATACCTCCTTTCTTTTTTCTTTCTTTGTCACATATGCATAAACTGCTATGATTCTATAAACCTGCTTTTTCCATCTCATGTCTACAACTGTTACTCTACCCCATATTACCAAAGAAGAATACATAATTCCTATTGAACTTTTATATAATATTCCCATACCTGAGTAAATTTATTTTCCTATATTCCAAATAATCTCACATTCACATATGTTTTCTACTTCTAAGCTCATTTTTTTCTGTTAAAATTCTTCAAGTATAATAATATCCATATCAAGTATTATGCAGTATCCCAATACACCAAATCTTATTTTATATTCCTTATACTGTTCAGATTTATTGCTAAAAATCTCATCTTGCTTTTTATTGATTTATTTTCCTTTTCTTTACCCTTTTCATTTTTTATTTTCTTTCATACCTAATCTTTTAAACCTCCCTTTTCTATATTTTACCCTTTTCCCATTACAATTTTCCTTCCCTTAACCACTCACCAGCTATTTATTCTTTATCTTCTATTTTTACCATTACTTCATGCCCTTCATTTTCTATCTGTTTTTCTTTTACTTCTCCACCTCCTACTGACTCATTAGTCTCTATTGTTATGTGCTCTTCTTGTTCTTTTCCTTGATGTCTTTCTACTTTTCTCTTTCTCTGTCTCTTGTTCATTCTCATGCTTTCTACCCATTTCCCCTTATATTCTTCTGTAATTTCCTTACAATCCATTTATAAGTGACCTATTTTTTCACATTTAAAACATTTCATGTCAGATCTTTTTGCATCATGTCACACATTGCCACACATATAACATTTCCTTTTGTCACAATTATTAAAAAAACTATCACCTTTGCCACAAAAAAACAAGCTTTTTTATTACCCTATATATTTCACAGTACCTTTGTTTCTGTCTGTATTTATTATACTTGGAATATGTGCTACTCTTTCATTTTCCATTTTTAATACAACATAACACTCCCAACCCCAAGTCCATAAACCTATATTACCATAATTTTTTGAAATGTCCATAACATCTTTACATTAAATTTTTAAGCAGTCTTTTAGTGATTCTTTTTCGACTTCAGTTTGAAACTGAACATAGATTTTCTTTTTTGTCTCTGTATTAAATATTTGCAAAACATACAAGTTCCATGGATTACAATTTTTCTTTAATTCATATCGTCACAAAAATGTCTCCATATATTGTCCTGATTCAAATAAAATGTCATAAAATGCATTTTTATTAATATGAATGAATGCTCTTACCTCTTTCCGTGAAATACCCATTGATGGCATTATGTTATCTCAAATGTCATACCTGTCCATTTTTTTCTTCTTTACAACTTATTCTTACTAAATGTTTTTTCTCCTTAATTTTGTCTTCTTTTCATCTCTTCTTTCTCCCTGTTTCACTGTCTCCCCATACAGATTCGTCTTCTCTCATCACTTCCTCCACTTCTTCTTGAATTCTTTCCATAATACCGTCCTACAAAATCACCTTCTTACTTTCCATCTCACTATGGTTAATTAAATCCTGAAAGTCAACATCCTGCAATCCTCCTGATTGGAAGATTGTAATAATGCATCATTTTTTCTCTTTCTCTCTCTCCACCTTGAACTACTGCTCTTGGAAAAGAACTTCTGAATCTTGTGAAGGTATGACCACCTTTGCATTACACTGCCCATATGCCTTTCCCTTCTCACTAAATGCAGGCACAGGTTTACTTGCCTCCACATCATTCACTTCTTCCTTTTGTGAAGGCTTAACTGCATTTCCCCAACATATCATCTGATCTCTTCCAAACTCCACAAATTGACATAATATCTATTCTGAAATTATCACATCCACCATACTCTTTCCTGCTTCTCTGAGCTACCACTGCACATGGACTGGAAGCAAGAAGTGCCACAACAAACAAAATCCCTGATTGAAAAGAATAGGAGAAGTTCCCTGATGCCCTGGCCAAATTTGCTCTTGTAGTATAAAGTTGACTTCATGTTTCCCATGAAAATAGGATACTAGCCTAGTGGGACTAATCTGGTCAACAAAGGATAAAATAAAAAAAAATAAATAAAAATAAAGGTCAAATTATCTCCTAGGCATTCTTTTTTCACAAAAATGCTAAACAATGATCATTATATACATTTGGGATGGAAACTGCTCATCCAGGAGCAGGTTTACTCCCTAAGATGTACTCAAGGTGAAGGAATCTCATTAAGCAGACCTCCATAAATAATAGAATGTGTTTTTTCTCCACAAATTCCAGCATTATTGAACATATTCCTACCTGGATCAAGTGGCCTGGAATCTCTCAGTGAGTTCAGCAAGATCTTCTCTGAACACTTGTACAATGAGTGTATGTGCATAAGGGATAAAAGTTAACTTCACCACTTGCTATCAAACAGCATACTACCTGCAGTAGGGCAGTCTTGCCCTGCTTAGTATCGTAAATGTAGCCCTACTTTAGGTATATACTGTAAATATTGCAAATAATTTTAGTTTTACTTTTAACACTTATCTCTGCAATGTTTCCCTGTACATAATACTCTGTAACAAGAGTAAGTGTATTCCAAGACCCTTTACAAACATTTAATTTTGCAATTTTCATAGGATTTGTGTACTTTTTGAATATTTATGTTCATCATTTTTGTTTCTACATTTGAGGTCATGCCTGAAAAGGGTCTTTCAAAAAAAAAAAAACAAAGAAATAAATTGCAGGAGCACTTCAATTATATAATTCTCTACTATGTTATTTTTTAATTGCAAGATATGACAAATATAAAATGCAAGGGGGATGTCCTGATCATATTACACAATCACACCTACCCATACTGAGGTGGTCAAGAAATCCTTGCCTAAAACTACCAGACACCCATACACCTTTGTAGAAGACCTCAGCCGTCCAGAGACACATCTACATCTATGCCTCATATACTGCTACAAAGAATAAAACTGACTACAAGACTGAATCTCCTAAGGTCATATAGGATTGCTGCTAACCCTAAAGTTCTGGTTTTAGGTGATTCCAGTGAAGACATACTGGCCTAGCACTTAACAGACTTTATAAGGAGAGAGATAATGTTAACGTTTCTCTGATACATTTCAAGGGCCTTCAGGCCCTTCACTATCATAAATAAGAGGACAACCTTATGGTCGTCCACATGGCAGAGAATGCATTAGGCACACTACCTTATGGGATATGCAATGAGATACATTTGATTTTGCCACCTAGGTCATTAAGTGCCTACATAGGTGAACCACTAGTACTGAGCAGTGTTCTTCCATTCCAAGAATGATGCCTAAATTCAAAGATAAAATGAGTGTATACAGCACTTGGCTTGTCATTCTAGGGGACCCAATGTGTGCCTGCCTTGGAAGCAGATAGTCAACAGACTTTTCTATTCCACGGATGGTCCACATCCTCCTGATAATGGCTTTTCCATACTGTGTATACTGTCTGGAACCTTTGCTTCCCAAACAGTGCTTTTTTTTAGGCGACATTCAGCTCTTGAGCATATTGACCTAGTAAATTTCAATTCAAATATTAAACACTTTAACAAAAACATGTCCTAGTTTTAGGCTTACCTTACCTTGACTGTATCCATAATTGGTACCTGCTGAGACTTGGTTTCTGAACATTGATAGCATTCCATATTTGCCAGAAGATTGCACTCATCATGCTCTTAGGACTACTGGAAACTGTTTGGTGTATCCAAATATATTAGGTGCCCCACTGTCTCATGAAATTATTGCACAATACCAGCCTAAAAAATTAGAGGTCCTAGTATTTCAAAACTGCATACTACACCACTTCATATCTACTTCAAAGCATACTTATTAAGAAAATTAATTTGATAGGCTACTCATCAAGCCTAATACCATTTTTATTGGAGACTTTAATATCCTGCTTATTAATTAGCAAATTTAAAAAACACCCAATAAATTCAGACGCAGATTCCTTGACTTCATAAGTAACAACTCTAGCGCAAATTTTCCCGACCTCCACTGGAGATGTTAACTGCAGAGCCATAGCTTGTACATCTAGCTCCTGGTGCTGGTCCCTGACCTGGCACCCTGCTCCCTCAGCTGTCCAGCTAAAGATCAAGCTAACTAACTAACTAACTAACAACATCTGCTCCCTCAGTATGGCACTATAAGCCAAATCTCCAACCCCTCAGCTCTTCAATTGAAGAGCCAAAAAAGAAAAAAAAAAAGAGAAAAACAGAACATCTAGTTTTAAACTGTAGCAAGCTAATTGTTACATTTGTAGCCTTGTTGCTTGATACAGTTTTACCACACATGAAGAGGTAAAGTTAACATAGTGACATTCAGAAATGCCAGTACAGAAAAAAATGCAGACACTCCACTTCACATTCATTCCCCCTAACACCTTGCATCCTAGGTAAGTGCCCCATTTGCCTCACTGTTGCTGCTCTTCTGTTAATTGTTTCACTTTTCCTTACAGACTTCTCCCCATTCTGTTCTACCACATTTGCCTCCACCTCTCTGGTAAAATCTACACACTTAGCTGTCACCATCACTCTCAGTACAATCCTTACCACACAATGAAATACCCAAAGTGCTTCAGAATTACTGTAAGATCAACTTATTACTTGCAAATTAGGTTTGCAGGTTCATAGGAGATGACTAGGCTAACGGCCCTAGAGCTCTTAAAAGCCTAGCCATATTTATCCCAAGTTGCCCCAATTGTCAGTAGGTAGGCGAGTGAAGTTTGCAGTGGTATGAACCTATGGCAATTAATACCAACTGCCTCTGTCCATGAGGGACATGAGCACCACCCCAGGAGTGAATTTATGGTCACCCATCCATTCATACAGATTGTGTAAGAAGACAGTCAGGGAGGAGCTCTTCTTCACATGAATGTGAAGCTTGTTCCAAAGAATGGGTAGTCTCTGGGAGAACTCTCATGCATGATTTGTTCATGTCAGAGGCTAGGTTAAGATCCCTGGAGTAAATGATCCTTGTGCAGTTTGATTTACGAATGTGTAGCATTTCCATCAGGGCCAGGTCAAAGACTGCCATGTAAGCCAGGCACAGGTCTCCCCTTAGCAGTCTGTAGGATACAGAATGCAGTAACATGACTTTTAGTCTTTTTGCATATGACTTGTTTTGTGTATCCTGTATTTCTTTGGTGAGACATTTCTGTGGTCTCTCCAGCTGTTGCAGGAGTCTGGTGAGATACATGCAAAATGGAGCATTGTACTCAATTATTAGTCTGATGAGGGCCAAGAATAGTGGAATTATAACATCCTTAGATCTAGATGTGGTGCCTTTACTTATGAGATGTGCAACATAGAAGGATTTCCTCACCACTGTGGATACGTGGTGGTCGAAGTTCAGATTGCTATCTACCAGAGTACCCAGATCATGCACAACTGGGTCTACACTTAGGGGGTGCTGTCTATAATGTAGTTAGCACAGATGTTAGCTTTCCCACAGGGAATAATAATGCATTGTTTTGCACTTAGCTTTGGCACCAATCGTTTGTCTGCTTTAACCCTCTCTGCAGCATATTAACATCATTGGGGGACTCAGTGATTGGTCCCAATTTGCAATCATCAATGAACTTGGTGAGCCACACGCCACCGATGTTTGCCTCAACTTCTGAGAAATAAATTCAATTCCAAACAGCAATGGGGCCAGTGCAGAACCCTGTGGTGTGCCATTGGTGACTGGACTTTTGCTAAAGGCGAAGTCATCCACTTTGATGTGTCCTGCTGATGGGTCTGGTGATGTAGTGGTTAATTCCCAATTGGAAGAGTTTCTCTATAATACCTGCGTGGGAGATTGTGTCAAATGCTTTGGCTAGGTCAAGATAAGTGGTATGCACTGTCTTTCCCTTGTCCAGGGCCTTAGTGACTTTCTCAAAGAAGTCAACCAACTTTAACAGGTATGATTTACCCTTAAATGAATCCAAACTTGGTTGGATCCAGAGTTTGTAGATTACCTATGTCCTTGTTGATAAGGTCTATAATGAGTCTCTCCGTGGCATTGCTATTGAGGCTAGTCAAGCTTATGGGTCTATAATTCCCAAGGTCAGTTGATGGTTCCCCTTTGTGCAGAGGGATTACTGTTGCTGTCCTCCATTCCATGGGAACATAACCAGTCCACAGGCTGCGGCTGAACAGGGATCCAAGTGGGTCAACTAGTTCATGCTTAAGTTGTATAAAAGGCAACCTAGAATGTTGCCTGGTCCCACTGATTCCATGTGTTTTGGCCTTGGGGAGTACAGAGATCACCTGATCTCTTGAAATAATAGACTGAGGAATGGTGGTAAGGTATTCTTTTGAGGATGACTAATGGGGATGGGGGGGGTGAAGTTTGCTTCAAATATGCCAGCTAGCAGGTTGACTATTACCTCCAGTAGAGTATGACTGATGCCATCCACAACCAGTTCAGTGCATTGCAGGGTATTCTCTTTTAGATTTCATAGTTAGTGAATCCCTTGTGATTACCCTTAGCTAGGGAGGCTATTTCTGCTTCATAATTAGCTTTGGAGCACTTGAAAGGATCTCTAATTTGTTTGTTTAGGCTAGAGAGGGAATTCTTTCTCAGCTGAGCTAGTTCCCTCTTGTTTTTGGGCATTAGGTTTTTTCATTTGTTGTATAGCCTGTCTATACTAGGGGTCCACCAGGGTGGCTTGTTTTTTTGACAAGACCTAGTTTTAATCCAGTGAGGTACAACTGATTATATACAACTGCTTAAGGGGTTATACAGGGCTTTGATGTACATACTGCAGAGGAGAACATTTTATCTGTGTTTGAGTGGGCCTTGAAACTTCTTATACTATCTTTTAGTAGGACATAATTTGTTTTTGCAAAATTCTTAAGCATTTTTTTAGCTTGATGGGGTATCTGGCCTTATAATTACATTGAGAGAGACTGATTTGTGGTCTAATCTTACCAGGGAGGACATAATATGGGGGTATAATGCTCTTCATGTTAGTGAGTACTATGTCCAGGACATTTGACCCTCTCATGGGTCTGCTGACTAGTTGTTCTAGAGCATTTGCATTGAGAAAGTCCAAGAACCTCTAAGCCAGCATGTCTGTGGACATGTATGTTTGTCAGTCAATGGTAGGATAATTAAAATCACCCATGAGTAAGGTGATGGGTTGTATGACAAGTGACTCCAGTAAGTCCAGGTATGCTTTTCCTGGTTCATGGTGGGGGATCAATAGCTGTCTATGATGTGGTAGGGGATTTTGCCTAAGGTTAATTGAACCTGGAGTAGTTAGAGAGAGTTGTACTGTTTGACCAGTCTTAAGGTGTACTTGTCATAATGAAGATAGATTCACTTCCTCCTTTTGTTCTTTTATGCTTAGTTTATGATCTAAACATATGGAAGCTGTTGTAGCTCTGCATGGCTAGGGTGCTTTCTGCAGTTTTGAACCATGTCTCAGGGACTGCACATATATCAGCATCTTCCAGGGTGAGGAGTGATTCCAGGGAGTATAGTTTCTTATTTAGACTCCTAACATTAAGCAGCAGTACTTTGAGTTTATCTAGAGAGGATTTTGTTACGTTGAGAGGTTGGCTATTTTGACACTACCTAGGCTTATACTTGCCTGTGACACATCTGAGAGCTCAGTCATGTCTCTGTTCATATAGTCCAGGGAGGTATTTCTCAAGTCATTCACCCCCCACAAGGACTATGATGGAGTCATACTGGTACTTGTGGTTGAGTGACTTGAGTGCTTGAGTGACTTTATGGATTCTGGCACCTGACAGGCAGCTAACCGTATCCAGCTCCTTATAAAGCCTGGTGAGGGGAACACCCATCTGTCTCACTATGAAGTCTCCTATAACTAGTACTTTGGGTTTTGTAGTATTACACCTTACAGAATTATTTATTGTGACACTGGTTTGTGTGATATTGTGTGTTGTGGTTGTGTTTTGCATTGTAATATGTGCAAGTGGTTTCTGAAGGCACTATTTGTGAGACCTCTGTTCTTTTGGTAAGTTACTAGTGAGTACCTCCGTATATGTGGCTTTATGTGTCCACCCTTATTTAGTGTGGGAAGTGATATGTGTGCTGACAACCTGTTTGGAATTCAATTTGACCGTATGTGAGGGTTTTGCCTCCAAATTCATAGCGGAAATGCATCTCATACATAAAATATTTGTTTGCTTCAGGAGTAAGTGGTTGTCAGTATACATGAGATAATTGCTACATTGTCTCAGGATGCCCATGTCCATCAGGATGCCCCAAACAGATAATGGGAAAGTGCCTGCAGGATCTTACTGTATGTTTTATTTGGAAAGGGGATGACTTAATTTGACAGGACTATGTTGGTAGCTCAGAGACTACAAGAAGGACCTATACTTGCATAGGCTAAGGTTGACCAATAAGGCAACGCTACTCAGTGCACAACTGAGTCACTCCTAGAGGAGCAGAAAGGCTTGGAAGGATTCTGTTTACAGTTGTTTAGGGAAGAACTGATTTTAAAGGCTTTTGTATCTATACAGGACACTGCCATCCACTGTTGGACAGAGAGCAGCCCTGGCAAACACAAGGCTTAAATATGAGCAAATAAGAACAAGTTTTAAGCTAACTACCAGATACCCTGGGCAAGTACAACTGGGATATTCTACTCTAAATAAAGCCATTCATGATGACGCCTTTCTCTCAGAATACTACTCAGAATTTTGCTTCTTCATGAATAGGTGAATACAAGAGGCCATCCCCATCTGCCACAATAACAGTAATAATTTCTAAAATAAGTCAGTATGGTAGATCACCCATGTAAATCAACTATATGAGAAAAAGGAAAAAGTCAAAACTGTAAAAAACATTTTACACACTACAATTAGTGAGTGCAAATCAAGTCCAGTGATAAACTCAAAATTTCTTCCAGTACTAAGGACAACCAAAGTCCTTCTGCAGCTACATTAAAAAAAATCAGAAGTAATGTCGAGTTCTTCTCTGAACTTATCACCTATGGTGTATCACGCTCCAGTCCAAAAACTGTAGGCCCTGAAACTATTGACAAGAGCTAGACTGTCTATACTACCTATCCTGACCTTGCTAAAGCTGTTGACACAATGCCCCATGTTGACATGAACCAGACTATTAAACTATCCCTATTTTGCAGGAACATTCCAGTTTTCAGGCCTGATTTACCTGTGCATGTAATGAATCTATTTTTGGTGGTATGTCCCTATTTCCAGGCTTGATTTACCCCTTCTCTTAATTTTATGAATCTCCTCTTCCTCATGTGATTTTTTTTTTAAGCTGTCTAATACACAGACAATGATACTACATGACCAACATACTAATGGCACCAAAGAGGGGACACACATCTGACATTTCCTTTTTCCAGAAACAAAAACACATGATCTTGTGGGTAGAATTCTGCAGTACAGTTCATTAAGTCTACAGATTCCATTCTTTGATAATACAGAACTTTGTTTTGCAAACATGTTTCTGAGTAGTAGCCGTCATTCCTACTGTAAGTGGAAAGAATTGTGTTATTTGGTAATGAGATTTTATGGCTGGATGTACCTACTTTTGAAGAGCCTTTTTACCTATTTTCATTGTTTGCAGGTTGAGAGGTATGTCAGCATCATAAACAAACTCTCTAGTTTCAGTTTTAACTGTTACAGTGTCTGCTAGGTAGCTAACTGGCTAATGGATAAAACTCACCAGGTCCATGAGGGAGGTACTTCCTCTAGCCATGTGGCATTCCATAAGATTTAGTCTTGGTTCCCCCTGATGACTGGCATTTACTTTGGGCATCTATGATTTGCAAATAACCTAACTTGTGGACAACTGTAAACTGAAATATTTTATCTCATCCTATGATACCCAAATTCTCCAATGAGGCTAAAATCAGACTTGCGCCCAGTGTGTTAATCATGGGTTCACCCTCTTATTATTTCCCTAGCCCTCCTTTTAAAATAAACCCCATTGTTAAAACTTCGGACACCCACTTTATTAATGAACTATCTTTTGGCATTCATATTTCAGCTGCAGTATGAAAATCATTCTACCTCACAGAGGTGATCTGTCATGGCATCTGTTATAGGTCTCAGAATGACCTTGTCTCCTATAGCTCTTCTTGAGTGAGACATATTATCAAATACAATGCTGCCTTAGGAATGCACTTCCCTAATCACCTTGTACTAGACCTCAAAGATTCCTAACTAGAACATTTTCTGGTTTAAGGCACTTAAGCTGTTAAAATCTCTGTTCCTGTGTGCAGTATCTCAGTGGCACCTGAGAGCCGATCTCTGTCTAGCTTTCATATTATGAAAGATCCCTTACTTTTCTACCTGCTTCACCTTCAAACAGCTTAAGGAATAGCCACTTCAAGGGTGCAAAACTTGAAAGATCCACAGTCCTTTCTGTTATGACTGAAAATGCTTCTCGCCCTTGGATGAGAATTCCTCTGCAAAACAAACAGTGTAACACCCTGCAAGTCAGTGCTGTGGTATAGAAAAAAGTCATGACTAGGCCATAGATGACCTACATTAGATTACTGGCTTAGAGTCTGTCATAGCTAACCTGAGAGGATGGCATTGAGCAGCTGCTTCTCCCTTACCCATCCTGAGGGTGGCAGCCCTGACTTGTCACATGGGTGGCACTTAGCGAGGCGGGAGTCCTATGTATTTGCTGGCCAAACCCACTCCTCCATTAATGCATTTG
>NC_056735.1:649906227-649996227 GCF_019279795.1 Protopterus annectens | reverse complement strand
TCATGCTTGCTAGCAGGCAAGACTGGAAAGCAACTGTTCAGTTCTTACTGGTACAAATCAAAGGCCTAGAAAGGAAAATTATAGATAAGGTAATGAAGTTGTGTAGGAGAGCTTCCATGCACTGAGGGCATAACACCATGACTTTTCAAGAGAAAAGACAGAGTTTGCAATTAGCAGAGCTAAATTAAATTGTGCACAGCTTGAGTGGAAGGTTGACATGCTATTAACTCTCAGAAATTAACAGTTGGAATGCAGCCGTGCTGTACCCTCTATATCTTCAGGCTCATAATAATTTAAAAGGATCTGATTATGGTAAACAAAAACCTCTTATGTTCTTTTTAAAAATAAATACTGAGATAAAAAAACACACTTGCAGAGGAAAATCAAAACAGTTACAATATTTATGAAAGTATTTGGTCTCACTGTGAATGATTAAATGGGGAAGCTACTTAGATGTATAAAAATAAAGGAATTGTGTTAAACAAGCTTGCTGCATTCAGTTTTATCTTTGCATCACGCATCCAGTTTTACAACTCATAAATTTTATTGTAAATAGCACAGTGTTAAATGGTTAATAGTTTGGTTTAGAAAATACCTCCTTTGATGTATTATCTGTTACCCTGTCATATTATTTTTTCAAGAACATTAAAAACAAGACCATGATTTTCTTATTTAAGTTATAGAGGACTTTTTCATTACTATAAATTCATATTATATTTTTTAATTAAAAGACTTGCAGTATTTAACATAAGTTAGTTTTATTTAGCGAGGCTAACATATTACTGTTTTGAAGGAGAAATTGTATAATAGTCTGAGCACTTCTTCTTTTGACTTTTCCCAGTTAGGGGTCGCCACAGCGGATCATCTGTTCGCTCATGATTGGCAGTGGAGTTTTACAGTGTCGAGTTGCCAGCCCAGCGCCCAACCTTCCACAGAAGGCACACACATGCAAACACTCACACCTAGGGCCAATTTAGAGTGTCCAATCCACATACTGCATGTCTTTGGGATGTGGGAGAAAACTGGAGCACCTGGAGGAAACCCACGTGACCACAGGGAGGACATGCAGACTCCGCACATAAGGCACCCCAGCCGAGAATCGAACTGGAGAACCTCTTGCTGTGAGGCGGCAACACTAACCACTGCACCACCCCTATAATAGTCTGCACACTACAGGGTTTAAACAAAAGTGAATCTGAGAGGGCTAGGAATTAAGGTTTACCAGGAGGGGTTATGTAACAGAGAAACATATTTCCAATAATACAAGTAAGACATTTACTTACCTAAAATACTTTAAAACATAGTTTGGTTTTCAGTGCTTTCTGATGTGCAGGAACAAAAATGTTTTTAGAGATACTAATATGCATTACTGAATTTTACCAGTATAAACTAAAGATGGCTAAGTTTAGAGGTGTGCAGCCATCTTCAAGAAACATGCTAGACACAGCATGTGATATATAATATTGGATCCAAGTATTGTTGCACATTAATTTGAAATGTAATATTGAAAAACTTAACAACCACAGGCACATTGGTGTTAACATTTCCATATGTACAAAACATGATGATATTTACTAAGATTTTTTTCTTCTTATGTTTTACTTATTTCCTTTTGGTTAACTGTTCATGTACATTCCACTCATTTCTTATTGAAAATAGGTATGAAGGGCAGGCAAAGTATGAGAATGAACTTGGAAAACTGGAAGAAAACTAAATGGAAGTCACATTTATGTGATGACTGTTGAAAAATGATTTTCACCAGGTGACAAGCCTTTGCCATAGAGAAAATATGCAGATCTTTGAGTCAGACCCACCTTACAGTCAAAAATGAGAAAGAGCTCCAAGTGTACTGAAAAGACAAAGTATGATTTATATCATTCCATTAAAAATTCAAATTTTATTGGAGAAGCACTGAATGAGAATGGTTTTCCTTGGGTGAAAAGGTCAAACGTACATATTTTCCAGTATTTTTTATGTGAATTTTAATATTTGTCATTCCAAATTGTTATGAATTTACAAGCACAGTTAAAATATAACAAATTAGGTATGCATATGAAAACAAGATTCTTTACTACAGACTGAAAAGAAAAAAAAATCCTTCTATGCAGAGAATTCTGTTTTTTTTTTTTTTTTACTCTGGGAAAATACCAACAATTATCATGTTTTCCTTGCAGTTTAAATAGATGACTCTTTTTTAAGTTTAAGATAAGGATATTGACATGTTTTGAAGTTATTTGTTTGCATTCAGGAAACCAATTGCATGACATAGCTGTGCATCTTTTGCATATTTCAATATTTTTGCAAATATTGAAATATTTGTCATTTTATTTATATGTATTAATTTATTTAAGGTATGTAGGCTGCCTATTGGGGTCATTTTTAGTTAAGACTTTATTAAAGAACATGTAAATCAGCAAGGGAAAAAGCACCCAAAATGAATAAATATCATATTTAATGTAAGAAGATCATACATAATTCAACAGAACAGTGTCCTTGCTTATCTTCTATACATTCTGTAAATTTTCAACAAATTATGCTGAATATTTCTCAAAGCATAATCTGTTTATGTGATATATATCCATCACTTTTCCATCTGTATGGCTCTTCATCATTGTCAGTAAATAATTAACATACCGAATATGTGTTAGTATTATCCTCATATCAGATCCCGGTCAACCACATCAAAAGGGACATATAAACCCTGAAACTTCAGCATTTGATTCACTGTTAGTTTTTCTTTTTCCTTTTTTCTGAAATGGCACCCAGAAATAATTGGAGATGTTACTGCTGCATTGATCTTGGTACTTACTAGAAACATTTGCTATATGTACTCATACTTTTCAAAAGGGTGTCTCTTTCTTGCTAGGCATCTATTGATTCCTTTGCCATTTCTTTTTCATTCAGCTACTTTTTATGATCATAGAAAATTAAGAAGGTAGTTTATTTCAGTTTAACTTCTTTTATGAAGGAGATACAGGAAAGCAAGGCACAATCAACATGAATAGAGGTCATGTACTCCATTAATTTATGTTGATGTGTATTCTTTGGTCCCACTGGTGCTATTACTGTTAACTCCAACTAAAATACTGTAAACAAACAAATAAGGCATAAGAAATATCATACATTGAGCACTTTTATCAGTAAATAATAGACTGCTTCATAATATGCAACTAAAAAAAATTACATCCTTAAATAGCTAGAAAATTACATGACATAAAATAGGTTCACTTCTGTTTGTCGAAAGATTGTTTTTTCTCAAGACAGAAGTACCGAAAGTGCACTTTCACGAATACTGGTTCAGTGAACCAATAATACAAACATAAAAGACATACAAAGGCAGTTTTGTAGAGGGGCTTGCCCCCACACCCCAACTATTTTATATATACTAACTCCGAGATTGCACTACAGTGGGGAAACAGGTATATTTCCTTATCTCTACTGTAGTGTGCTTTGGTGCTGCAGTGTGTCTTTTATGTTTGTATTACTGGATCGGTGAACCAATATTCGCAAAAGTGCACTTTTGGTTAAGTGTACTTTCACATAAATGGGGCTGTACTTCTGTCTTTCGAAAGAACAATCTTTTGACAAACAGAAGTAGACCCCATAAAACACATCACATTGAAAAGATGCAACTTTTGTAACTCATAAAGCATATGCAAATACCCATATAAAATATAGATTTTGTAAGTGCCTAATTACAGGTGTCAAACTTTGAAGTAATACTAATTAAGATCAGTATTTATTCCTTAGTCTCACAATACTCTTAATAGAAATTCTATAATTTATGCCTGGATAAGCCTTGCACTTAAACGCTTTTTTTCTCAAGTCAGGCATCACAATCTCTACCTCTATCTAATGTTACAGTGTCAATCACAGAAAGAAAATTAAATTTCTTAAAACCATCACAGATTATACTTTACCCATATTAGCAAGTTCCAGTGTCCTTCTTTCTAACAGCATAAATATATTCACTAATTTGCATATTACTTTTTTATTCTCTAATATCGATTGTACTATACTCTCCAATCTCAAATATACTATTACCCTCTCCATGCATAATAATTTCCTAACCTACTAATGACTTGTAGCTATATATTTTGAAATGTTAAACCTACAGTTGAGTTTATAACAAAAATATTCACTTTAGGTAAATATTGAAATTTCTGTATTGAGTTATGACTTTTCCTTTTTGTAAGATTGTGACAAGCCAAATGCAAATATCATGGAGCTTATCTGTAAATGTTTAATTAGCTGCATGAACTATGTCATTTTGTAATGTGAAATGTAACTTGCAATTATTGTGGAGCCTTTCTCCCCGAGCCTCCACTGAAAACGAGCTCTTCTTGGACCAGTGGACTTCCCCGGTTATCAAACTTAAATAAATAAATATTTAATCTCCTAATATCTTATCAAGGGTCTATGTTATATATATTTGAACGCTTAAATGTTCAAATCACTAAAGATCAAACTTTAGTGATCGAACAATTAAATGTTAGAATATATTAAAAATGAATATTTACAAAAAAAGAAAAACTAAAGCGTGTAAGCAGGGAGGCAAACACCCCTGCACCCCCCACACCCCATGCTACTTAAATATACCAACTCTGAGATCGCACTTCAGTGTGCTACAGTGCAGAAATGAAAACTTTCCCATTTCCTACACTGTAGAGTGATCTTGGAGTTGGTACATTTAAGTAGCAGGGGATGTGAGGGGTGCAGGGGGGCTTGTGCCCCTGCTTACACCCTTTAGTTTTTCTTTTTTTTGTTTATTTTTTTTTAAGTTTTTAATATATTTGAACATTTAAATGTTCGATCACTAAAGTTCAATCTTTAGTGATTCGACCATTTAAGCTTTTGAATATATAACATAGACCTACTTATCAACATAGTACGATTGACGGATGCAACAACACAGACAGACTACTAGAAACAACTGATGATTAAAATAACCTGGCTGCTCATTCACCTTGCTGAATATATTTATCTTCATCCTGATGCCATCTCAAATAAATTTGAACTGTGAACAACATCAACATTTAAAGGTACTTCTAGGTTTGTGGAAATGGGCATCACATTTAGTTATCTCTATATCTAACATTTTTTTCAAATCTTCACTGCTTTTGTAAGCAAAAGCAAAACAATAGCCCTCTATCTTAAGTAATTCTGAGTTGTTTAGTAATATTCCAATAATGTTTATTCATAGAACTAATGTCATAATTATCAACATAGTATTTAAAACCGTTAAATTAGATCAACTAGCCATGTCTTTATTTATTTATTTTATATTTTTATTAAAACCTAACTTTAATATAAGTTTCGATTTACTATTTCTTTTACCAATCACTTCACCCATAGTGGACTGGATTAATTTGTTCTTATAACCACTATCTGAAAAGATATATATTTTAAATTTCAGCTTCATACAAATATACTTTGTCATCCAACCTAACAATATGATGTTAAACAACATTCTTGTTTATTCAAGTATGTATGTATTTATATATAACTCCAAAAAGCCACGACAAACTGTTGAAATTAAAAGCCAGAAGATGTGAAGCCCAAATGCAAAAACCACCGCCAAATTTAAAAACACGAAACTCTTTAATGTAAGCGCTTTTGGAAGAAATGGTATTCTTCCTTCTTCAGACAAACAACTTTACAAACATAGCGGTCTTTAAACTTTCAAGTCATGTGATCGGGTTGCCAAAAATTTGAATAAATGATTGATTGAATGATTAATTAATTAAATGCATTCTTTTTACCTACTTTTGAAGCATATACGTTATTTTACGCATAATGTTATATATGCAATAACAATAATAAAAATAATAATAATAATAACAACATTGTACTGAAACACTGTATTAAAATAGAACATCCAGAAAGTGTTAATAATTAAGTTGTTACATAATTTTAACTTTGATTTTAACCAAACTATTCAAACATTCAAAAAGCCTTGTTGTTATAGGCTTTATATATTCTAAAAGAGCTTTGTAGGCTTTATTATATTCACGACATAAAATATGAAATATAAGAAATGTGTATAGATAATATATAAATATAAATACAAGATGACAAATGAAAATGTTGCTTCCATATAAATAATAAAAATGTTACTTCCATATAACAGTTTAGCTGAAATATTCGATGAATACGTGGATAAACATTCGTGTAATATTCATATTAAAAAAACGAGTAAAATTCATATGAAAAGTACACTTTTTTATATATATTTAAATATATTTGAATTTAAATGTGAATACATGCCTGTTTGTCAGTATGTCAATGAGACGTCTCATATGTTTTAATTTCACTAAATATAAATAAAACAAATGTGTGGAAAACAGTTATACATTTAAATGAAATGTCGTGTTTTCGTCTCAAAACTAAGTTAAATTAAGACATTACTTGAATCCTTAAAAAACAATAACTAAATCACTACTTGACGTATATGATTTTGTCCAAATTCAAATACTAAATGAAATGTATTTTTTTATCCTTTAAAATGTGTATATGTTATATGTGAGAATATTAATATGTAATGTATCAACAATGTAAACCAAACCCTAAATAATATTAAATTAAATAGAATTGATTTAAATTGACCCATAATTTATACTAATATCTAATATGCAATGAATATTAGAAATAAAACATGAAATATAACCAAATTATTTATAAAAATAAATAAATAACTAATAATACTAACAGGAAAATTACTCTGAACAGGTTAACTGTGTATATACAATCCTTCATCTCTTTAGCGCTAAATGTTTAAGAATACATGACAGAGAGACATGTTCATTCAACCCTGGACTAGTATATGCACAAGTTCTTATTTGCCAAAAGAGTTCTTCCCTTTCGAGGAGTATTTGCCATGGTCCTGAATGTATGCTGTCATTGATTTGTTTCAATATAGTATATTTGAAAACATGGTCAGGATGATCATTAATGTGGCATGCTAAGGCATTGTTAGTGTCTTTTTTAGAAATAGCATACTGGTGTTCATACATACGTCTTGAAATTACGCTCAGTCTTCCCTATATAGAAGGCTGAGCATAATAAACAAACAGCTGCATATACCACCGACTTCGTTGTACAGTTGAAGGTACCCATTATTTTATATGTGATTTGATTGATCTCAATAGTGGTACCCTCTTTCACTAACCCACATTGGCGACAAGCGCCACATTTCAACATACCTTTTGTTCTTTTTGGTGTATTTGGTTTACAAGACTCAAACAACATTTTTAAATTGACCCCTCACCTATATGTAATCTTAGGTCGGGTCCCATATAATGTAGAAAGGTACTTATCTTCAGTTATTAACCCCCAATTTTTGCAAAGGATGTTTCTAATGTAATGATGGTCCACTGAAAAAGTACATAAAAATCTGATGTTAACATCTGACGCTTGGCTTTGAATAATGTTAACTGGAGTGATTCCAAGTTGTAAATTCTGCTCTTGTTCTTGTTGGTTTAACAAAGGTTTAAAATAACCTGTATCCCTTTTATAAGTCACTTCTAGTCGAACTTCTTCTATTAAGGTTAATGGGTATCCCCTATTAAAAAACATAGTGCTAAGGTTAGTACATTCTTCCATAAAATCTATTTCATCAGTGATCATTTTAGCTGCTCTTACCATTTGCCCCTTTATTACAGCCTTCTTCTGATGAAGGGGGTGACAGCTTGTGAAATGTAAAAACCCATTAGAGTATGTTGGTTTTCTATATATATTACTTTTGAACCTCTTGTTAACGTTGTCCTTATAAAGTAAAATGTCTAAAAAGTTGATATGGTTGTCATGTACCTCATAAGTAAATTTCAAAAAACTTGTAAGTTGAGTAATGTTGTCAATAAATAGTTCAACTTCTTCGATAGGACCATTCCATAATAAAAACATGTCGTTCTGGTATCTAGTGTACCAGGCAACATGTTTTTTGAACAAATGTTCATTGAATAACAAGGTGTTTTCCCATTGGGCCATGACCACGTTGGCGAAAGCACCGCCACATGGAGACCCCATGGCTACACCAGAAGTTTGAACATACATTTTGTTATTAAATCCGAAAAAATTATAAGTTAATACAAGTTCTAAGAGGGTCTCAGTAATATAAATGATCTCATCACTGGCTCTCCTTTCTAATAAGAATTCTCTAACCCATTCGAGTCCTAAATTTTGTGGGATAACCGTATATAGGTCTCTCACATCAATAGTTACTAAAACAAAGTCTGGGTTAAAAGGCACTTTATTGATGTAACTCAAAAAATTCCAGGAATCTTTACTTATTTGTGGTTCTTTTTCAATGAAAGGTTTTAAAATATTGTCAACATATTTGGCACAAGCGTATAAAATAGAATTTCTCCCATCTACTATTGTTCTAAATGGTGGGTCAATAATAGATTTGTGTATCTTAGGGGCACCAAAAAATGTTGGCAATCTAGGTGCTAAGATGGACAGGTATCTATGGACATCGATGTCTATAAATTTCTCTAAAAAAAGGTCATCCAAAATAGATCTGATTTTACAATAGGCTTTGTTTACTTCGTTTATACTAACTTCTTGGTAAGGTCATACTGGTCCATGAATATCAGACCACTACCCTTATCGGGTTTCATGATTCTGATGTTACATTCCTGGAGCAATTTGATCATGTTACGCTGATATTTTGAAATGTTCAGTGTAGCTGAATTAATATGTGGATGGAGTGCTAGAGCTCTTAGATCGAGTTCACATATTTTTTCGAAAGTTTTTAAGTTGTCAATCAAAGGTGGATTAAATAAACTCGCTAATCTAAAAGGGTTGGTAATTGAGGACCCTTTACCCATCAAAAATGTCAGATTGAGCTTCCTAACAAACAACTTTAGATCAATGATGATTTTCACTAAATCAAAATGTGTGTCAGGAACAAATGTGAGATCTTTAGAAAATAAATCTACCATGCCTTGCTCTATAACTAAAGAGGTGTAATTGTAGATCTTAAAGTCACCCTCTGAACTGAGGGTTATGGTTGGAATTGGTTCTTGTGTTGTTATTTGCATCTCTGATTCAGTTTGTTCCTCGTGTTCGATTGGTTTAGGTTCGATCTCAAGTTCCTTTGTTGAGTGTTCTGACCATACCCAAAACCCTGGTCTACATTATCAGCAGAAACATTGATCATGTTGTTATCAGTCTGTTGATGCCTATCGTCGTTTCCATTGATGTTGCCTTGAAAAAATTGTTCTTGGTTACAAGGGGGTGTACTATTAGATTGGTTATGAAAAGTGTTATTATTGTAACCTTGTTGTAGTTGTTCAGTGGGATAATTGTTCTTATTCCCATTGTCCACAGTTGGCCTAATGTTTCCCCTTTGTCCCCTATTCGGAAACGCTTTAGGCCCAGATGTAATTGTTGGTGGTCTTGGATAAACTCAATTGTTAGAATATTGTTGTAAATCTCTATTAATCTTCTTAGTTTTGTTGTTAGAAAGTTTGGCTATTGTTGCATCAATACTAGTGAAGATGCGCATGTAATCATATTTATATGTGGAAAATTCAGAGTTGTTTTTAATACCATGCTCCAAACTTTCTAGTTCATTTTTAAGAGTATCTACCTGTTGTGAATAAAAGTCTATTAGCATCCTGATATATTCAAAACCTTGTTTATCAAATAAAACAAGCAAATGGTTGTGAAATTCTGAACCTTCGACTAAGCCCACTGGAAAACACCATTGTCTTAAACCTTTGGGTATAATTTTCTTATCTAAGCATTGTTCTAAGTAGGCTATTTCTAATTGGTATTTTTTACATTTATATAACTTGTAATCAAACTCGCCAATTAAAGAAGAAATATTGTTGGCGTTAGAATCAACTTGTTGGTCTTCAATAGTTTCCATGTTGTTACTGTAAAAAAAGTTTTTGTTATTTAAATAACTTGCAATTGAAGGACCATTTTCACTGTCTATATATGTACGTTCATTACCTTGCCTTGATGTATCAGTAACCACGACTGGTATGGCCTGGCCCGATGGAACGCTAGCACTAGTACCAGTGCTAGGATCTGCATTGGGTCCAATTCTAGGTAAGTTAGCGTTATTCCCAATTTGTTGGGCATTTATGTTGAACTGCTCATGTACGTTGGTATTTAAGTTGGTACTGGAAAGTTTTTGTGTTCCGATAGTAACAGGTGTGGAACAGAAGTGCACAAAATCTTTATCCATTCTTTCAAGTCTCTGGGTTAAGGTCTCCACCCGACCCATTAAAACATTAATGAGAGTCGTGAGGTTGCCGTCAGTATCCGCAACTGCTCCCTCAGATGTTTGTTGATTTTGAATTCCGCTCTTCAGCTCGTTGGGTGTATTAGGCAGATTTTGCGGTATAGCTCCTACTTCGTTGGCCATATTTACTACGAACAACTCCAAAAAGCCACGACAAACTGTTGAAATTAAAAGCCAGAAGATGTGAAGCCCAAATGCAAAAACCACCGCCAAATTTAAAAACACGAAACTCTTTAATGTAAGCGCTTTCGGAAGAAATGGTATTCTTCCTTCTTCAGATAAACAACTTTACAAACATAGCGGTCTTTAAATAAACTTTCAAGTCATGTGATTGGGTTGCCAAAAAATTTAATAAATGATTGATTGAATGATTAATTAATTAAATGCATTCTTTTTACCTACTTTTGAAGCATATACGTTATTTTACGCATGTTATATATGCAATAACAATAAAAATAATAATAATAATAACATTGTATTGGAAAAAAAAGACACTAACAATGCCTTAGCATGCCACATTAATGATCATCCTGACCATGTTTTCAAATATACTATATTGAAACAAATCAATGACAGCATACATTCAGGACCATGGCAAATACTCCTCGAAAGGGAAGAACTCTTTTGGCAAATAAGAACTTGCGCATATACTAGTCCAGGGTTGAATTCTTAAACATTTAGCGCTAAAGAGATGAAGGATTGTATATACACAGTTAACCTGTTCAGAGTAATTTTCCTATGTTAGTATTATTAGTTATTTATTTATTTTTATAAATAATTTAGTTATATTTCATGTTTTATTGTCTAATATTCATTGCATATTAGATATTAGTATAAATTATGGGTCAATTTAAATCAATTCTATTTAATTTAATATTATTTAGGGTTTGGTTTACATTGTTGATACATTACATATTAATATTCTCACATATAACATATACACATTTTAAAGGATAAAAAAATAAATTTCATTTAGTATTTGAATTTGGACAAAATCATATACGTCAAGTAGTGATTTAGTTATTGTTTTCTAAGGATTCAAGTAATGTCTTAATTTAACTTAGTTTCGAGACGAAAACACGACATTTCATTTAAATGTATAACTGTTTTCCACACATTTGTTTTATTTATATTTAGTGAAATTAAAACATATGAGACGTCTCGTTGACATACTGACAAACAGGCATGTATTCACATTTAAATTCAAATATATTTAAATATATATAAAAAAGTGTACTTTTCATATGAATTTTACTCGTTTTTTTAATATGAATATTACACGAATGTTTATCCTCGTATTCATCGAATATTTCAGCTAAACTGTTATATGGAAGTAACATTTTTATTCTTTATATGGAAGCAACATTTTCATTTGTCATTTTGCATTTATATTTATATATTATCTATACACATTTCTTATATTTCATATTTTATGTCGTGAATATAATAAAGCCTACAAAGCTCTTTTAGAATATATAAAGCCTATAACAACAAGGCTTTTCGAATGTTTGAATAGTTTGGTTAAAATCAAAGTTAAAATTATGTAACAACTTAATTATTAACACTTTCTGGATGTTCTATTTTAATACAGTGTTTCAATGCAATGTTATTATTATTATTATTATTTTTATTATTGTTATTGCATATATAACATTATGCGTAAAATAACGTATATGCTTCAAAAGTAGGTAAAAAGAATGCATTTAATTAATTAATCATTCAATCAATCATTTATTCAATTTTTTGGCAACCCAATCACATGACTTGAAAGTTTATTTAAAGACCGCTATGTTTGTAAAGTTGTTTGTCTGAAGAAGGAAGAATACCATTTCTTCCGAAAGCGCTTACATTAAAGAGTTTCGTGTTTTTAAATTTGGCGGTGGATTTGCATTTGGGCTTCACATCTTCTGGCTATGTATTTATATATACTTACTTAGGTTTGCCTGGTAGTTTGGGTAGTGCACTGATACTACTGGACCATTTACAAGCACAGCCAGCGTGATACAACCACATTAGATAGGAGTACTGGTGTTAAAAATAGTAGAGAGAAATGTATAAATATTACAAAATATAGTTTTGAGAAGAAAACAATTACAAATTCTACAGAGTACATTTTTGAGTGAAAAAGTACAAGTATTAAAATACGTACCTGTAAAATATGAACCAACCCTGAGATCGCACTTCAGTGTGCTATAGTGCGGAAATGAAAAATTTCCCATTTCCTACACTGTAGAGTCATCTTGGAGTTGGTATATTTAAGTAGCAGAGGATGTGAGGGGCGCAGGGGGGCTTGTGCCCCTGCTTACACCCTTTAGTTTTTCTTTTTTTTTTAATTTTTTTTAAAGTTTTTAATATATTTGAACATTTAAATGTTCGATCACTAAAGTTCAATCTTTAGTGATTCGACCATTTAAGCTTTTGAATATATAACATAGACCCTCTTCTCAACATAGTATGATTGACAGATGCAACAACACAGACAAACAGACTACTAGAAACAACTGATGATTAAAATAACCTGGCTGCTCATTCACCTTGCTGAATATATTTGTCTTCATCCTGGTGCCATCTCAAATTTGAACTGTGAACAACATCAACATTTAAAGGTACTTCTAGGTTTGTGGAAATGGGCATCGCATTTAGTTATCTCTATTTCTAACATTTTTTTTCAAATCTTCACTGCTTTTGTAAGTAAAAGCAAAACAATAGCCCTCTATCTTAAGTAATTCTGAGTTGTTTAGTAATAGTCCAATAATATTTATTCATAATTATCAACATAGTATTTAAAACTGTTGAATTAGATCAACTAGCCATGTCTTTATTTATTTCTTTTATATTTTTATTAAAACCTAACTTTAATATAAGTTTCGATTTACTATTTCTTCTACCAATCACTTCACCCATAGTAGACTGGATTAATTTGTTGTTATAACCACTATCTGAAAAAATATATTTTTTAAATTTCAGCTTCATACAAATATACTTTGTCATCCAACCTAACAAGATGATGTTTAACAACAATGTTGTTTATTCAAGTATGTATGTATTTATATATACTTACTTAGGTATGCCTGGTAGTTTGGGTAGTGCACTGATACTACTGGACCATATACAAGCACAGCCAGCATGATACAACCACATTAAATAGGAGTACTGGTGTTAAAAATAGAGAGAAATGTATAAATATTACAAAATATAGTTTTGAGAAGAAAACAATTACAAATTCTTCAGAGTACATTTTTGAGTGAAAAAGTACAAGTATTACAATACATGCCTGTAAAATATGAAAGAGTTTTGCCTTACAAACAATAATGTACCTACACTACAGAAATATGAAGAGGATAAGTGACCTTTGCCTTACAAACCATAATGCACCTACACTACAGAAATATGAAGAGGATAAGTGAGCTGTGCCTTATAAACAATAATGCACCTACACTACAGAAATATGAAGGGGATACGTGAGTGAGAGGCAGGCAGATTTATAATACGTCCAACTGGATGAGGATAGCAAAAGTAGAAATGATAGAGAAATGGGGTAGTGTCATTTTATACAGTGTACCCTACTCGCAGGTATCTGACACCATGGTGGTACAGCGGTAGCGTTGCTGCCGCACAGCAAGAGGTTCTCCTGTTCAATTCTTGGCTGGAGTGCCTTCTGTGTGGAGTCTGCATGTCCTCCCTGTGGTCGAGTGGCCTCCAAAAGACATGCATGAATGGGCGTGCCTTTGCTGAAAGTTGGGCATCGGGCTGGCAACTCGGCACCACAAAAAATCTACTGCCAATCATTAGCGGCCCAGAGTTCCGCTGTAGCGACCCCCTAACCGGAAAAAGCTGAAAAGACAAACAACAGCATCCTACTCGCAGGTATCTGACTTATGCTTGAGGGAGGAGGTATTCTTTGATTTGATAACTGAATATAGGGTAGGACTGGAGGACTTTTAGTGGGATAGGATGGGAATATGATAGTTTTGGGGAGACTGTAATATGCATTGTCTGTGCAGTACAGTTAGTTGTTGGAGACCGCAAATTTGGCATTGATTGAAAGAGATTTCTGACATTTTATTAAAAGGTTTTATTGGTGAGATTATCTGTGAATAGAGAAGATATCTCCTGGGACAGGATTTTTTGTAATTGTTTGGCTCTCAGAAATTTTACTTGGATGCTTTAACTAGTTTTTGATAGCTATCAAATAGTTTTAGTTTTTGACAGGTATATATATATATATATATATATATGTGTGTGTGTGTGTGTGCGTATATATATATATATATATATATATATATATATATATATATATATATATATATATATATATATATTCTGTTTGAGGGTTTGAAGGGCAATTTGTAGCTATGTGTGGGACTTGGATGAGAAGATGAGAGTGTCATCTGCATATAATATCAGAGGTATCTGTGAATGGTCATATTGCAGTTTATTGACAAAAATGGAAAACAGCAAGAGAGATGTTAGAGAGCCATAGCAGACTCTTTTTTATATTGATGCTGCCTCAGAAATAGAGGAGCCTATTTTCACTGTGTAGATGCTATAGATAAGAAAGTATTTAAACCATGGTTTGACATTGCCACCAATGCCAATTTCTGTTTGTCAAATAATAGGACATGGTCTACTAGATCACAGGCTTTGTTTGAGGTCTACAAAGACTGCTCCTTTAAGATTTCTTTTGTCCATGTTGGTTAAGATTTCATAAGTGAAATAATTAGTGGCAGGCATGGTAGTGTATCCTGACGAGAATTTGTGTTGTATTCTGGAAAAGATATGATATCGTTATATGTATGCAGCAATTTGGTTATAGATAATTTTCTATAGGATTTTTACAGTAGGGGAGTATAGAAAGTGGACAATAATGTATAGGATTTTCTAAGGTTTTTATTTGCGAATTAGTATTACTAATGCTGTACTCCATACGGGGTGCATGATATTTTTAGTCAAACAGAGGTTGCTGGTGTGGGCAATTGGATGGTGAGGAAATATTTGCAAGGATGAATGGTTCAGGCTGTGAGGTTATCTGAACATTGGTTAGTGTCTATCTGTATTTTGCCATGTTGCATGCTGACATCCTGAGTCTTTTTTTTAAGTAGAATGAGGGATATATGGGGGGGGGGGGTCATTTCAGGTGAGTTTGGATTTTGAGCTCTGTAGGAAGTTACAGTGGTAGTGCTTTTTTGGGATTTATATCCTGCATTTATGCTGATCTCATTCCAGAACATGTTTGTTTGTTTGTTTTTTTCCAAAGGACAGTTGAATGGCTTTGTAGCATGTGCATTTGTGGCTATGAATGGACTGTTTGGCTGGACTACATAATGAGGTAAACTTGATGTGCATTTCTGGAGAGGGGCTGTGTTTTCATTTACCCCATGCTTTATCTCTTTGATTAAGGAGATATTTTAGCTATTTAATAATCCAATCAGATTTTGTGAGAGTGAAGTAGTCTTTTAATTGAGGAAAATGACATTTTACTGCATTTGCAGTAGATTCTGGGGGATGCTGGTGACTGCTTACTTGGGGACTAAATAAAAGTGAGCGATTGATTTTCTGCTTTGTAATTAACTTAAACCAATATAATTCCTACTCATTGTATGTAGATATGTATTCTTAAATATTGCTTTCTAAAATATTCTTCATATAACCCTTCTGTTTATTTTATCCTTTTTCACAATATCTAAAAATGTTATACTTTTCCCTGAGATATTGTATGATAATATGTGTGTATATATATATATATATATATATATATATATATATATATATATATATATATATATACCCATATATATTACTCATATTTACATAGTCATAAAAATGAAATATGTCTATAATGTGATAAAACAACTTAACAGTATCAAAAAGTATTAGTTATAATAAACTACTTTTCCTCTGACTTGACTAAATTGGCACAGGTGGGTGCTATCAATACACCCATTGCTATTTCTATAATTTTATGATAATATGATTCATTAAAGTTTTTTTTAAGCTAAATCCATAATTTCACTTGTTTTACTACTTTTTTATCCATGTCTTTATATACTTGAAGATGTTTTCTCAATATATCCACACCTTCAATATGTGGTGTACAGTTTAAAGACTTTATATGTGAGCTGTAACAAATATTACATTATATAATCATTTTATTATAGCATAGGATTATTTAAAAACCAAAGCAACTGAGTTTAGCAACTATTTTTGTGTCACAATTATATACACTTGGACTGTGCCAGTAATCACCCTTAGACCATGCCCATTCACAAGGAGTGTTAGACCCATCAAGACCAGGATGAACCTGTGTGCACCATCATTCAGGTCCATTTTAAAAGAAGACTGAATTCCTTACTTCTTATTTTTTGGGTGAGTTTGAATGTGTTTCATGTAGTTTTAGATCCCTGAGTTTGGTAGTTGTGAGGCTAGTTGATTTGTGAAGATGCAATAGATCCAGGATCACTAGGTTTCTAATGACTTGGAAGGTAAGACATAGATCACCTTCAAGACTTGGAGTAAAGGGGTAGTGCTTCCAATATTTCCTAGTAGGTTAGGGTTTTAGGCCAAAATCTTCTTATTTAGGAACCTCTGGGTTATTTCTAGTTGCTCAATACGTTTAGCGGGGTACATCCCAGATGAGGCATTCCACTTAATAACTGGCCTAATCAATGCTCAGTATAAGGGAACAATGACACTTGGCAATTAGCTATGCTATGTGTAAGAACTTCCTAATTGCTGTCATCACATGATGATCAAACGGGAAAGAATTATCAACCCAAGTTCCAATTTCTAATAAAATTTGCATGTAGGATACTGTCAATGCTGTATACTGGAGGAAGAGAATGTCTACCAAAATGTGACAATGTTGCATTTTTTTTAATTTGCCCTGGCCCATTTTTAGTAAACTACATATTTACAAATATTAGCTCTTGCAAGGGGGATTTGCTGTCTGAGATTGACATGACAATGACTACCAGTCTGCAGTCATCAAAAATGCTAGGCAGAGATCTTCATTCTTGCTGTGGAGATCAGAAACGCAAATGCTGACAGGAGGTGTCCTAAAATTGACTTCTCTGGGACACTACTTGCCACCTTCATATTCTTTGATGAGGCACCTGTCACTGCACTGTGTGGATTCTATCTTTTAACAAAGTTACAATCCATCTTATCACATACGGAGCTGTTTTTAACGTGTTGAGCTTAATAACTATGCTTATTTCAGGGATGATATCATTTTGTCTTGGCCAAGTCAAGGTTAGCCACGTGGACGGCATGATCACTGTCAACAGTCTCTGTTACCTTCTCGAAGAAATTAACTAAATTCATTGGACAGAATCGAACCTTGATAAAACCAATCTGCTCTGGGTGTAGTCTAAGTTCATAGGTACATACTAGGCTAGCAACCACTGGGGTCTTTATAAGCCTATCCAAGCAACCTAATTGTATCCTGCAGGTTTATGTGCCTTAGAGGTTATTTTTAAGGGGTATATGTATGCTAGGGCAAGAGTCACAGACTGCCTCTGCCCATTATACATATACGTCCCAGACCAAGGGTGTATTTCTGAATTCCAATTCACTGGTCAAGGTTTCTCTTGAATAGGTAAGAGAAGAGTTTTACTTCACATAGATGAGAATTCTATTACAGAGAAGGGGAATTCTCTGAGACACATACCTGTCCCACCAATATGCTCTATTTATGTCAGAAAGCAAAGTTTAAAATCCCTAAATTGAGTAATTCTGGTGGACCCAGCAGAGTCCTAAGGGAATTCACTAGTGACCAGCCTCTTTGTGGAGATGATCTCTCCTATCATGAATTCCTGTGTCCTAGCTGAGAGCCAGCTGGCTATCCAGTATGTAACATATGGATTTATGCCTATATCCATGAGTTTAGTTACAATGCCTGAGTGGGGTATTGTCTCAAATACCTTAGCCTGGCCTGGTCAAGGTAGGAAGTATGCACCATTTTGCCCTCATCTATTATTTTGGTGACCTTCTCAAAGAAGTCCATCAGGTTGAGTTGAGTAGGCATGATCGTCCCTTGATGAAACAAACTGGGCTGGATTCACTGTTTGAATACTTTTTATGTCCTTATTAATCATTTATATGATAATTCTTTTAATGGCTTTGTATTTCAGACTAGTCAAAGTTATGGGTATGTAAATAACAGGGTCCATTGATAGCTCACCCTTGTGCAGAGGAATGAACATTGCAGCTGTTCATTCACATGGCACACAGACTGTCTGGAGGCTATCATTAAACAGTGATTCCAGTAGTCCCGATAGGTCATGTTTCAGGCTATTTAGCAGGCATCCTGTGATGTTATGTTGGCCTGGAGATAACTGATCTAGGATCTATTCTGTAGTGATAGGTGAAGGTCTAGGACCTATTCTGTAGTGATAGTCTGATGAAATTTCCTGGTGGAGTAGGGTGGGTGGGTAACATTTGAGCTGAATTTTGTCTGCCAGCAGATTTGTTTTATTTTCCGGTTTCATGAAGTTGACTCCATATACAATCAGTTCTGCACAATACTGTGTGCTACGTTTGAGGTTTCAGACATAGCTGAAGAAAGCCTTGAGGTTGTTCTTTGCCTGGGAGGCTATCTGACTGTAGTAGACTTAATTTTCCCTCTTAATTGTTTGTTTAGATTGATGAGAGTGTTTTGATCACGCTGGGCATAGATTTCCTAATCTTGATTCTGACTTTTTTCTGTTGTTCAGCAACCTGTTTATATCTGGATCCCACCAATGAGATTTGTTTTTTGAGTTACTTATTTCTGATAGGCACAGCTGCATCTATCCATTTATTGACATGATTGTACAGTATTTCAGTGAACTATTTTTCATAGTAGCTGTGTTGTTAGGGTTTGATGGGCTTGATATTTTTACCAGGGTATCACTTAGCAGTAATAGGTTTGCCTTAGAATAGTTACAGGGTCAGGGAATTGATTTTTATTATGATTGTAGACATGTTTGTGGTCTGACATAAATAGAGAGGACACTAGACTACTGAGAGTACATCATTTTCCTCTGTTTGTCAGTACCAGATTAAGTATGTTTGTACCCCTAGTGGACATATGGACTATCTGTCCCATGATGTTTGTGTATACAAAGTCCAGGAATCTCTGGGCCTGTACGTTTTTGGTCATGTAAGTATCCCAGTTTATAGTACAGTAGTTGATGTTGCCCATGAATATGGTATTGGGATGAATGGTGAGGGCTTGAAGTATGTCCATGTACAACTTATGAGTTACATGAGTCATAGAGGCTGACCTATAGCATTCAAGTATATGATATGGGACTTTGCCTATAGAAATCTGGACAATGAGAAACTCAATTGCATCATACTATCTGACTAGTCTTGAGGTGAGTTTGTTGTTAATATAGACTGAGACACCCCCACCTTTGGTCCTTGGCTGTGCAGTAGCTGGCCTGAATGTGTGGAAGGCAGTGTAGCCCTGCACTGCCAGGGTGATCCCCCGCCACTTACTGCACAGATGTCCATTGAGCAGTAACACCTTTGGCTTCCCTTGGGTTAGTTTTGCCATTTTAGAAGGTTTGTTATTTTGGCATTGCCTAAAGAAGGCACTATGAGGGAGGACAATGCTTTAGCCAATATTCAAAAGCCAAGAGAGGACAGATGCATAATGTGCTCTGTTGATCATATCTCCGCCATGCTGACAAATATTGTACCCCTTTGGAATTACATCAAAAACTGATCCAATTATTGAAGTTAATTATCTTTGCTCATATTGTGGCATCATCCTTGGTGAAGGTAGAATGTTACTCAATGCTAGACACTTTCCAACCTGGGATACACAGTCTGAGAGCACCATAATGTCTCTGAGGTGTGTCTCATCTTATTTACACTCACATGAACTATGACTGAGTCATAGTGGTACTTGCAGTCTAATGACTTGTGTGTGTGGATGATGTGGTGAATCCTTACCCCGATAGACA
Organism: Protopterus annectens; assembly: GCF_019279795.1. Lineage (NCBI taxonomy): Eukaryota > Metazoa > Chordata > Ceratodontiformes > Protopteridae > Protopterus > Protopterus annectens. Next base: position 649,976,019 of record NC_056735.1, on the reverse strand, counting down.
CCGGACCGTGATTTTCTCCTTATTCAGCCTGATGAGTAGCACAGCTGTATCTCTCCCAATTGACTCTTCTATGATTAGAATATTGGGAAGTGTATTGGCATGCCTTATGGGCATTTCAGTTGAGGCTTCAAAGGATGTAGTTGTATGTGATGTGTTGTGTGTTGTTCTGGTGGAGTACTTTTGGGATTGCTGAGGGTACTTTTTGTAGGATGAAGGTCTAGGAGGTCTTTGGGATTTAGGAAAGTTGCTTTTAAGTGCCTCAGCATATGTTGGTCTATTCTATGTATTGGGTCAGTACTATGTATGGTGAATGTAAAGCTTACGTTACTGACAACCTAATTATTTCTTAATGCTTTTTTGTGACTTTTATATCTTGAAATACTGAAATCTCAAATTTCAGCATTTCGAGACGAGAATGTCAAAAGTGCAGTTTTCTGAAACTGCACTATGTCGAATCTTAGTATCCTGAATGCACGATAGGTGTAGTGTGGTGTGTATGTGATTGGGTACTGTCTCTTTAAGGATATTGTGTTATAGTGACCGTTGTTCATTTATCTACAGAGATTAAGTGTTCAATTTTTACGGGTTTTGGGTATGAATGTGTTGGTTTTTAGTTTTTGTAGGAAGTTTTAGGGGTAGATTAGGGTACGTAGTTGAGGCTGTATGCGTGTGAATGCTGTATATGGGGACTATAGGGGCAGGCAAGAGTGTGTTTGTGTTTTTGTATTTTTTTGAGTTAGTGCAACCTCAGAGTTGGTATATATAAGTAGGGGAGTGTGGGGGTGCAGGGGGGCTTGCCCTGCAGGAATGTATGGTGGTGTTTCTGACTGTAGTTATGTGTTTAGATTTTGTTTTGGGGGGAGGGTTGGACATTTTTTTTGCTTTATTTTTTTTTATTTTGAAAGTCGAGATGTCAGTATTTTGGGATTAAAAAAATGGACCCTCTCTCACATACTATATCTGTTTCTCTAAGGATTAGTCAGATGTCAGTGAATATCGGACAATTTCTACATTGTCTCATGATGTCCATATCTACCAAGTTGCCAGGAGAGAAATTGGGAAGTGCTCATCAATGGTGTCAGGTCTTTTTAGGTGAACTACAAAGGGCGCTATAACAGGATAAGTTGGGTGCTGTGAGGGAAGAAACTACAACTAGTTTATGTATGACAAAGTGTGTTACAGTGCTCCTCAGTGTGCAAACACATTGTTCTTTGCACAAATGAGTACTGAGTAAAGTTACAGAGGAAGTTTAGGATTCCAAGTTACCTGCATCTATACCAGACACTGCTAAATGCTACTGCTCTAAGAGCAGAGGAATTTACATACTCAAAGTAAAGTAATTAACCCAACTAAAATGCCCTCTGGCCAATGAAATGATTTGACTTTAAGCCTCCTTATGTGTTTCCCAATTACAAGGTGATTATAAGGCAGGCAAACCAGCAATCAGGAACACATACTTTAAAGTCATTTCAAAGCACACTAGCAGCAGGAGGACCAAGGATAAGCAAACATATTTGACAGTGATGAAAAGCAGAAACATGCAATAAAATAGTTCAAAAATACAGCAGCAGTCTTCAGAAATATCTTAGAAAAGTGCAATATTTCAATTTAAAATACTTGCCTTAGCCTGGGTGGCACCAGATGCAAGCCAAACACACAGAGAACACAGGCATGGACTCCAAACCGAGTCAAGAACTGAGCAAACACACTGAATTTATAGACTCAAAAAAAGTGACTAAACCAACTAAAAGCACTCTGGCTAATGAAACATCTCAGATTAAGCATAGACCAGGCTACCTTTCTACTGCCACTGGATTTGCAGCCCCAGTCTTCTTAATGAAAACAAAATAATAAAAAAATCTTTAGTTAGCCAAAAGTGAAAAGGTACCAATTAGCTGCAACAAGTAATTGTCACATTAAGCCTTCCTGTGTGTTTCCCAATGTGGACAGACCAGACTGCCTATATACTGCCACGCGAACTGCAGACCCAGTCTTCTTAATGTAGAAACACACTTTAGTTAGCCAAAAGTGAAAAAAAGTATCAAAAACAAATGAAATAACTAGCCAGATGTAATTATCACTTTAAGCTTCCCTGTGTGTTTTTCAACTCAGACAGACACTCTATAATATAAAAACACAAATTAGTTAGTCAAAAGTGAAAAGGTATTAGAAACAAATCTAACAAATACCTACAAGTAATTACAAGGTGATTTAGAGGCAGACAGGCCAGAAATAAGGAACACACACATTAAAACAGTTTCAAAGCACACTAACAGTCAAGGGGGAGGACCCTTCCAGTTTAATTTGTCAGTACCCAGTAAGATGAGCAGAGGAGATAAGACTGGCAGAAGCTTTTAGGGCTAGGGGTACAAAATATGAGACTGGGGTGGAGCTTCTAGGGCTAGGGGGTACAAAAGATGAGACTAGGAAGAGCTTCTAGGGATAGGGGTACAGAAGATGAGACTAGGAGGAGCTTCCGAGGGTTGATATACAGTAGGGGCAAACAAGCTCAAAAAAAACTTCAAGTTTAAAAGCACAACAGAAAAATGGTTGGTGGAGAACAAATTCAGAAGAGAGATGGCAAAAATGCAATAAAATAAGAGACCATGCAGAACTGATTTAAACACCTAGGCATAGCACAGAAACCACCTGAAAAGCACTGGAGATTGTAAAACACTAACTATGAAAATACCTTCAAGTAATTGCAGTATCTTAAGATTCAGAAAAAACACAGAAAGGAAACACATGAAACTGATTTAACTAGCATGATTAGTGCAGTATTTAAAATGTAGCTTAAATGTAATTCTCTGTATGCAAAATGTAGACCAAAATTATGAAGTTTGGATTGTTTGGAATTTTGATCTTGTTAGCTGAACACTAAACAAGTTTAAGAGTTTTTCTTGAAAAATAAAGGAGGTTCATAATCTGATACATGTCACAGCTGTTTATAGCCAACTTTCAACCTCTGAGTGCAAGAAATCTGGACAAAGAATAAAATAATGGGGGACAAAGGCCCAAAAATAGGGGCATATTTTAAATATTGCCCTTATAAACTTAGAAAGTTGCTAGAATAAATGGATTTGTGTTATGATGCATTTTCTGAAGGATATGAAGTGTGAAACAATTGTGAAATACAAATTAATGCCATTATTTAGTGACTTCAATTCTCGGGGATTTGCCTGAAAAACACATCTTTATGAGAAACAGACCAAAAATATGAGGCAAAAATCTGGACATTCTATGAAAATCTGGACATTTGAGAGGTATGGGCAGTGCTGCATGCTGTTTGTAACCATAATACATCAAATGAATTTAAAAAGAAATAGTGCCTGCCTGAAGATACAAAACACAGCAACTGATGCAGTTAAAATAGATAACAACAGCACAATAAGACATAATACAGAAAAAATATAATTCACCAAATACTATGAAACCATTGCTTCATTGCTTTTGAGTATGGCTGTGACTCTGACAATACCTGAGGTGGGGGCTCTGCTTCCACACTCCAGTCTCTACATATACTTCTGAAGTCATGGAAACTCAAAGAAGAAATTTAACAAAAAGTAATATTTACCTTGTCTTGATAGTTGCACACCCTCAAATGTAACATTTGATGTCTGACATAATGAAGGCACAAATTAAAGTGCATTTTAAGGGTTGAAAGATGACAATCAACACACAGAGGTATACTTCTCAATTTCTTTGCTCAAAAATTCTGGAAAAAGCCAATAATACTGGGTGTAAAAGGCCCAAAATCAGGTATAATTTTTCAATATTACTTTATTTCACAGAAAAAGTTAATATGATGAAAAGTTTTTATCACTATGCATTTACTGAATAATAGAAAGTATGAAAGCTTTAACTCATTCCCTCCAATGGAGCTCTGGAAGCTTGTACTATTGCTTCCAATGGACAAAGTCTAATATTTTTGATAGAATCAAAGTATGTTTTCACATTTCAAATAAATGTTCATATCTCTGGAACTATAGGTGTTACTAAAGAAGTACAAATAAACTCTTCAGCACAAACTATTTTTATAGTGGGAATATTCTTTAAGTTCTAGGTATTAAACTGGATTCCATAACTCACAATAAACACAGCAACTATTACATTTGTAATATTTTGTAAACAGAGTACAGTAACCACTCAAGTTATATACATACTGTGAGTAGTATTTTCTTCATCCACCTGAAAGCATTCATATGAGACTAGGTAGTTCTGTCTGTGCTACTTGGTTGTCGAGTTATTTAGAGAAGTATGACATTTATGACAATATAAATAAATATTATATGAACAGCAATTAATATCACTTTACCTGCATTAGACAGTGGTCAAATACCAACACAGTTCTGTTTGAAATTGTAGAACCTTTAAGATAAAATACTTTAATACTTTGTATGCATCATGGATTTAAAATTATTAATGCAAATATAAACAAGCAATATTTGATGCCTAGAGGTGTCAGTAGGATGTAGATGCAGAAGCACCTACAGGCTCATCTGAATGCATTGAGTAAGGACCTGTTATATCAACTGAATGTAGTCCACAATGTTTCACCCAAAAACAAAAAAAAAAATTATGAGGGACATGGCAAAAATAGGAGGCAAAATTAAAAACATTCTGTTAAAACAGTGACATCTGAGCAGTATGCATAGAAATACTCCCGTTAACGTTCTAAGCTAATGCATTTTGTTGTACGTATGAAGACCGTAGCTCTGATTCTCAAAAGTTTGAGAATTTAAGTGCAGTTATTGAGATGTATACATTAAATCTGAAACTGCAGTACTTCTGAATATTACCTTTTCTCCATGGTACAGTGATCTTGAACTTAATAAACATAAGTAAAATGAGTGGGGCATGCAGCCCACCCCTATGTTGAGGTGTACAAGGGAAATTGCCCCCTGCAAAAATGCTTTACATTTGTAATACTGACTTTCAAAGTTCACTATGAGTTATGTTTTTTGAGGTTCTCATTACTAAATCTCAGTCTTTTGATGGGGAGCAAGTTAATGCTACTTTATGATTTTCTATATACATACAAATCTCAATATTTCATGCTTCAAAGACAATTATCAATTTGAAAAATAGGGGCATTTGTTAATATGTGTTTAGGCATGAGAAGGAGAACATGGTACAGATATTAAATCATGCTATGGGGAGTTGTGAGATACAACCCCAAGGAGCAAATGCCTTACAATACCTCTGGGTATGTCAAATAACCTGTACTGTGCACAACTCCATGTGTGTTACTGCAGCTGCAAACTTGGCATTAGTATATCTTGATATTTCAGTTTGAATGTTATCTTTAATAGTTTATACACGATAGTTATGACTTAAGCATGTTATACTATAAAATAGTACCTCCGCATATCTTAATTCACTGTTGTGCAGAGTTATATCTATTTGACTATATAGAATGTTTGTATGAAAGTTTTAGGTTAGTCATTTTAGGGATCCTTCTGTCTAACTGTTGTATAGAAGTGCACATTTTCATTTTTAAATGTTATTTCAAGGTGATTTGTGATCCCCATTTGGATAAAACTAGCAAAATTCAATGCCATGTCTCGGGTAGTGGTCCATATTTAGTGTGCTGAAAATATGAGGACAAAATGGTAAGGTGTGACAGAGTTACAAACATTTGTTGAATATAAACAGTTCAAAGGAAAATTAAGCATGCTGTCTGTTTAAACTAATGGACTAATTTACAGGAGCATAACATTTTAATACAAGGAAGTTCAAACTATATTTTTCAGGATATTCATTTTAAGGACCTTTCTGTAACAACTGCATTTTCACTGCACATGGTTCATTTTTCAATGTCATTCATTGTTGACGGAGATATTTTAATCCAGTTAGCAATATGATTACCATAGTTCAGATGGCTTTAATTTCTTGATAGTATACTGGAAATAGGAGTTCAAAATATTAGGTTGTTTCAGAGTTATGTGCATTTGTTTAATATATTTCTTCATAAAAAAATGCACATTACCCATTTTTACTAAATGATCCTAGGAATTAGAAAGAGTATCACCACCAGTGCTAATCAAACAATGCAGGACTGAGAATTAGTGTGACTGTGAGAATCTCTGAATCAGAGACATGGTAATAATCTCTGATTCATAGACATGGTAAAGCTATACGCAGGACTGAGAATTAGTGTGACTGTGAGAATCTCTGAATCAGAGACATGGTAATAATCTCTGATTCATAGACATGGTAAAGCTATACTCAGAAACACATCATTAGTGGCTCATTACCATGTCTCTGAATAAAACCTCACACGGTCATACCTGATCATGCTAGTGTTCTTCATACCAGATCATGCATCATAGTTATACAGGAACTTTCCTCCTTGCACACATGCGCGCGCACACACACACACACACACACACACACACACACACACACACATACATACTTGTGTCCACTCACACACTCCTAGATACACATGCACAGAAATACACACAGCTCTCTCTCTCTCTCTCTCTTTAGGCATATGTTTAGATAGATAGATAGATATGGTTCTATGTCAGATGATTGAGTTTTCAGAAACTTGAAATTCATATGTAGAGACCATATGACTGAGTTTCCAAAAACTTTTTACATTAAAAAGAAAAGCACAAAAAACACAAAAATCTATCTTTTTATGTTTTTGCAAGGTCCCCCACACTTCCTGCAAATTATATATACTAATTTCGACATCACCCTACAATGAGGAAAAGGGTAAATTTCCCGACTGCGATCTTCATTCAAAAGCTTAGAGTTTTCAAAAACTCGATCAGCTGCTAGGGACCCATATGTATGTGTGTATGTATATCTATATATATGTGTGTGTATATATATATATATATATATATATATATATATATATATATGTGTGTGTGTGTGTGTGTGTGTATAAATGTGTGCGTAGATATGTGTATATGTAGTCAGAAAGCTGCATTCATGCCCTTATAAACATGCACACACATGCATACATCTACATACACACACACACACACACACACACACACACACAGACATTCACATATATAGACTGTTTTGTGATATCTACCCGCAACCATGGTATGAGCCCCAGTCTGTTCATATGATTGAATGGGTGCACCATACTATCAAAAGATCATGTACACTTTCTTCTTTCTTGTGACCAAATTAATGTGCTGTTCTGATACTGGTAGCATTTTCAGGGGGACCACATACTTAATTAGCATTAAGTTGCTCCAAGATGCTTCTGCCTTGGTATTGTTGAAATCAGCAGTCTCTGTATCCCTCAGACTTTCATTGTAAAAACCTTCCAAGTAAAGTCTTTCATCAGTACAATAAATCTTTTTGAATCCTAGGGTGAATGTGTTAAGGGATTATAACTTTTAACTACAGGGAATTTTGGCATTAAATTTTTAGTCCAGTCAATTTAGGGACCCTTATGCTCTTATTGCACAGTTTAATTGTTAGAAGTTGTTTCACAGTCATTTAAAATCCCTATAAGACTTATTTTGAATCCAACTTGGACTAATTCTGTGAGACAGTTTAGTTGGTGGTGGTTAATATATGGTTTCTTGAAAAATCTGAGTTCAAGGTGTGAAGATTTGGCAAAGCTGTTGGCATTTGTTTAAACTAATGGTAAAAAGTTGTGGCCTTTTTTCATGTTTTACTGGGTTTATAGGAGACTCCTCCTGTTTGTAGTTTCTCTTACAACAAGTCTGACGTCTCCCCTCTGGGCTATTGATCAAGGAGACTCAGTCCTCATCATGGACATCATTAAGGGATGTTCACTTGGAACAAAGATAGATACAGACAGTATTTCTAGATGCAGCTCTCTGCACAAAGCACAATTTCCCTTAAGAGCACACAGCTCTTTGCCAAGTCCTCCACCACCCTGTCTGTGAAACCAGTACTCTGTGTCCCTGCTCCAAGTAGCTGGCACACACACACTCTGTTTGAGATTTGATTTACACACACACACACACACGTGAAATGCTAGCACAGATTTACTAGCTATGCCCCCTCTGCCCAGACTATAGGTTAGGTACTGCCACCAGAACACTCCAAAGCCAGCTACTATAAGGCTGTTACAACTGTACCCAATTATACTGAGTAAAGTTATTACTAATACAAATGGTAGTGTTTGACTAATGCAGCAAGGCTTTCAGGAGCAGCCACAGTGTCACCAAAAAGGATAAGTACTCTTAAAGGTTAACATGTTCTCTAAAACACTAGCCGTAATGAAAAGTTTAGATATATTTAATAATAAAAAACATGAAAATACTCAATATCTATTTGCAATAAACACAAGAGTTTCAATCACAGGAAATATTAAAAATAACACTGACAGATTTACAGATACAGAAAAACAATACTTAACTGATTTCACTATATTTTCCCGACTGATTTAAAGAATTACTGTTCCCTAGTTCACTTACTAGAGTAAAGCAAGATGTAGTGGGTGAGTGGTCTTCCTTTTTTGTCAGGTTTCAAAAACAGAATGCTCTGAGACTTCTGTATCACTTAGTATTAAAACGTCATTTCAGTGCTAGATTGCAAAATGACATCACATACATCTGGTCATATGACTCTGGTTCCCACACTACCCCCTTTGCTAGAAACTGAACCAGAATTTAGCATATATGTGTTACCATACACACAGAGTTTTGCTGAGATGTGTTATAGCATTTGGAAGCTATAAAACCATTTCAAAACTTCCACCCTTCCAGAGTAGCAATTAGTTCAGCCTTAAGGACAATACACTTGGATTCCTAGTCCTGGTTTTCACAGATATTTCATCTCTGGCTGCAGTCAGAACTGTAAGATACAATCCTTATGGCCTAAATCAGGTAATTTAATTTCAAACTATTTCTCAAAGTTATTTGGACTGAGATTAACCTCTTCTCTTCCAGTATCCTATGTTATAATATATTCATTCCAACAGTTACAATACAGTCTGACATACAGGTGTATTCCTTTTCTGTCCAACAGGACCCACTGTTGGTACATTTTTAACACAAGCAGCTGTACAAATTAGTTTGATATACAAATGACATATAATTCTTTACAAAACTCCAGCTAGCTATGCTGGCATATATTACACATCCACTGCCTACTTCTCCTGGCATAGCAGGCAATACCTTGCACTATCACAACAGGTTAATTTGTGGGCCTCCATTTTTGCCATTTTTCAGAAGGCATTTTTTGTTTTTTTGTTAAAATTATGTGAAAGTTTACTCAAGGCTCTTCTTTCATTGCAAGTCTAAGTTAGTGTCGAGAGTAAAAATGGCTGGCAGTAGAGTTTTAAAGTCCTGTGAATAGGTATGGATTTGTGACTGAATGTGAGGTCTTGGTTTGCCCATGTGCAGGACATGGTTAGCCATAAAAGGTTTCTGAATCAGGTAAAAAGAAGTGTTACAGACATGCTGCCCTGCACAAACAATCCCAAATATGAGGAGACAGCTCATTGCAGATCTAGCAATGGCACTGCGAGCAAGTACAGTACCTGGGACTTTGGGTTGTGGTCAGGGACATCCCCAAGTCTCTGCGCATGAATCATGTACACAGGGTTGCCTCTTAAGGTTTCATAGTGTAACTTTATCTCTGCCATGGGACGGAGCCAACCCTGACTCAGCTAGCCAGCACAATGTATGTAGCCATTGGTTATGGAGTTGCGCCCCATCCCTGTTGCTGTAGGATGTGATCCCTTACACTCAAGAATCTTCAATAGTACAAGGCTACCACATTCACCTCTAAAGACCATACTGCTCACTGTGTTGCTGCCCTCAGTTGTCATTTTGTCTCCCCCACCTTTGCAAATGATGATAACTGTGTCCTGCCTACCATTTATCCATTGTGGGTTTGTTGATATCTAAGCACCGTGTGACTAGAACATACACTGCTGTGCATAGCCTGAGTGTTACAGTATGCATAAAATTATTTTGTGATGTCCATGTCATAGCCTATAGCTGTAGATCAGCTGCTACCACATTGTTAACACTGAAATGCATTTTGTCCACAGCTGCTTCAGCTGTGTCTCTTCTCCTCCATTATCTTTCCTGTATCTCCTCCCTGGGTTGCTACTGCTTCTGCATCTCTAATGGACCGAACTCACATGGTGTTGTTGGCCTACTCTACCTGTTTACACAAGATCATGTTACAAAGTACAGCACATTCTACAAAAAACTTTATTGCATATCACCAGGATATATTGCAGTGCCATACTAGAGGTGTCTACACAGAAGAATCTGTCCTTCAGAAGTCCAAAAACTCTTTCCTTGATAGTCCTTGTTTCAGGATGGGCATGTTGCATGACATTTCTGCCACTGTCTGTGGGTTGTTAATGTGGGTGATCATCCATGGCTTAAAGGCATATCTAGCATTGCCTGAGACATAGAAACCATAGCATTATATGTGGAATGCACCCAGAATGCATGTCACCCATATGTATAACCAATTATTTCAACTATGTGTAAGTACCTACCAACAAAGTGACCTTCTGAGAAGTCTTCTTTCATGAACTGTTGGTATAGATCAGATGCATGCCATATGTCTGTGAATCATATTAACTGCATGGGTGTCATACAGACACACTATAGATAAACATTATCCATAGTTATGTCATGTTCTCAGTATAGACAAATAAAGTCTACCACAGACCAAACTGAGGTAAATTTTGCCTCCCAGGCCAAAGACAACCATAAGGCATTCTTTAGCTATGTCTGCAACCTCAAAGGCAATAAACAATTATGTGCTGAGCTCATTGTTAATGGAGCCAACCTATATTGAGCCAGAAGATATAGCACACCTAATGGTCGATAAATTAATCTCCAACTTTACCCCTCTCTCCACCTCAACCTGCCCTCAAGAAATACCATCAAATATAACTCCACCTGCTGTTACTAGGAAACAGGTCCTTAATGCTCTCTCTAAGGCCAAGAGCACTGCATCAGTGGACCCAGGCAATATCCCAGGATGCCTTCTAAATAGCATAAAACATGACCTATCATGCCCTCTGGAATTGCTATTTGACTGTAATGCCTGAACAGGCTTTGTGCCTCATGAACGAAGAACAGCAACAGTCATTCCAGGGAACAAAGGTGGGTCATATAAGACCCTGGAAACTACAGACCCATAAGTGTCACTAGTCTCATATGCAAAGCCATGGAAAGAATTATCATAGAAATGATCAATAATGACATACTCCAGACACTGTACCCAACCTAGTTTAGTTACATCAAGGGTAGGTCATGCCTACTCAACCTGGTGGACTTCTTTGAGAAGGTCATCAAAGCAACGGATGAGGGGAAAACAGTTCACACTGCCTACCTTGACCTGGCCAAACCATTTAACATAATACCCCATTCTGGCATTGCTGACAAACGAAAGACGTTAGGTATAAACCCTTATGTCACCCGGTGGATAGCCATCTGGCAGGACCTAGGAAGTTAGAATTGGGGAGTCCACCTCTACAATGAGGCCAGTCAAAAGAAGAGTCCCTCAGGGATTGGTCCTGGAACAGCTCCTTTTTGGCATTTGCTTCTCTGAAGTCAAGGATAATGTCAATGGCATCTGGCTGACTAAGTTTGCAGATGATTGCAAATTAGGAACAGTCACAGAATCCCACACTGACACAAATGTTATCCAGGAAGGTCTGACAAATAAATAAATAAAGAAAGACAATAAATGTTCTCAGAGTCATGGACTAAAACTAAATGCCAAAAAATGCATAATAGTATTCATCAGGAAGTCATCCACCCCTGGTAAACTCTCATATTGACTACCCCTTCTCTGGAACAGGCTCCCCATCTATGTGAAGCGGAGTTTCTCCCTAACCCAACCGAAGTGTAACTTAGACGATTGGATGGGGGAACCGGAGGAAATTAATCCCTGGTTTGGCACCTATGTCTCTAATCAATACAGGCAACTTGTAAATGGTTCAATCTCCCTGTCCCTTACTTGTAAATGCCTCATCTCCTAAGCCCATGCTTACACTTATCTATGGTACCAGAGCTTGTCAGAGATTTGGAATGCATGGCTAGGTTTAAAGGCCCTTGTGGTTGTTAGCCTAGTACACACTTTTGGCCCTAAGAACCTATAGAAACTCATTTCCTACCTGCAGTTGTCAGTTACTGTATGTTGCATGCCAGTACTATCTGACAACAGTTCTATATATATGTGGCTGTGTAGAAAAGTGGAATACTAGGATGCTTAGATACAGTATGCTTTCTTTCCCTCATATAATTATATATATAACATTATGTGGCTTATTAAAAAGAAATTATTCCAAATTCTTGGAAAATTTTCAAGTTATTACTCCCATATTCAAAAAGAGTGACAGGCTGCTGCTTCAAAACTGTAGACCAATAAGCCTGACCTTGATTTTAGGCAAATGTTTTGAAAGATGCATTACACAGTTATTATCCACTTCAGGCATCTCTCAGACATTAACCAGCATGTTTTTTTTTTTTCCCTGGGTAAATCTACCTTGACTAACCTGATAGAATTCTACAATCAAGTTAGTTTGGCTTTTGACCTATGCCTTTCTGCTGGAATGGTGTACTTGGACCTCTCAAAAGCATTTGATGCTTTGCCTCATTTCTCAATTATTGATACCTTGAAATCATTTGAGATCAATCCCTATATAGTACTGGCTTAATGACAAACAAGTAATTAAAGGAATTCTTTCAAACAGTAAGCCAATTAGTCCAAGTGTCCCACACATCTCCATCCTGGATCATTTTCTTTTCAACTCACTAATGACCATCCTTACCACCAGTAGAAATTGCTGAAAGAATAAGTTTGCCATTGACTGCAAGTTTGGCTTTATAGCTATCTAACGATGATTATTTTATAGTTAACAAGTGCTTGAACAATATTGTAGTCTGGCCAAAGGAAATGGATTTATCTTTCAGCATTAACAACTACAAGATTATGCACTTTGACAGGACTGTGATAAAACCATCACTGACACTATACTAGTTATGCCAGATGTTCCAGACTACTTATGGATTCTGATCGCTAATAAATAAACATTTCACAAACTTGTTAATAATATTAGGGCCAAAACCCTGAGACAAGTTTCATTCTAAAAAGTATTTCATTAGGGGATGGAAAGAGTATATTAGCTTTGTATATTACATATATTAGGGCAATAATGGAATTTAACTTCTGAATATACACAAATAATCAACTCAACAGGATGGAATCCGTACAAAGAAAATTCACCAAATACATCCCTTCTATGAAAGGTCTATATTACAAAAGTAGATGCTTCAGACTAATTATGTTCCCTGTACACTACAGGTATTATAGGGGAAAGGGCATATTAGCCTTCTCAGCTTATAAAGACGAGGTAAAAAGGCTATGCTTAATTTGGAAATGAGTATGAATACAATCACCCATAAATGGTCTAATTTAAATTTTAAAATTCATCTTAATAATACTGCATTGAAACGTAGATGTATTACAAAGGCTATTCCAAGAATCTGGAACAATATTTCTTGTAAAATAAGAGAATGCAATCACCTTACTATATTCAAATCTCAATTAGATTTATGCATGGAGATAAGGATTATGATCCAAATTTCAAGGAGTCGGTGTACTGATAAGGCCCCTTTATCTAAAGCACTGGATATGATAACTTATAAACTTAGGAAGGTGGATAGAGATATAGATATGTGTATGTGTTTTTGCCTGTGTTCACATAAGAATAATGTAAATAAAGACAGCACGCATTGCATTAGTGTGATGGATAACATCTAAAAATCTATCTTGTCAGTGTTACAGTTCATGTGCTTATCACACTTGGGCCCTGCTTATTATTTTTCAAGTTTTGGAATACAATAGTGTAAGACTTTTTGGAATCACACTTGTCTGTCTTTACAGAGTAACATAATGTAAGCAAAGCCAATATACACTGCATTAGTCTGCTCGATAGTCTGCTGGATAAATTCTACCTTGACTATACTCCTGTTCAGATGCATATCATGCATGAATTCCATTTGTTACATTGCACCATTAATTATTCTGAAAACTATGAAGCAGCTTAATGTAAGATTTTTGGGAGTTCTGCCAATGGTCATTTAGCTTGTGACAGTTTATCTTTCTAAAATGGTAGCACACACCTCTCCAGTTCTCTTTATCTGAATGTTTTGAAATCTTGCAGCTCTCAGGAGGTTGTCATTTTCTGACAGTGTTCTTTCCTTCATAGTGCAGCAGCCTGCATTAGTAGAGGCTGGAGATAACTGCTAACAGTTCCACTTGTAGCTTCATGCAGCAGTGTTGCAAACAACAGAACGGTACAACCTAAGCAAAAGATGATTTGAAATGACATGCAAGAGTAAGAATAAGCAATGTGCTTTCAAAATTGGCTTTATAAAAGAAATTTCACTTTCAGCAAAACTTACATATACTGACCTATAATCTTATTGAATGATGCACAGTGCAGCAAATTTCATAGGTAAATATTAAAGAGGGCAGCTAGAAATGGCACTGATTATTCCTCTTACAAAACATCAGTTACATCTTCTGTGTATCATGCTAAATGATGCCTAGACTAAGTTTTATAAGTTTGCTTACTATAACTGGATTATGGATGGTACAGTGGCATAGCAGTTAGCACTGTCACCAACCACCAAGAGGTTATCTGGTTCAGTTCTCAGGTGGGACATGTTCTGTGTGGAGTCTGTATGTCCTCCCTATGTTTGTGTGAGTTTCCTTCCATGTTACAAAGATAGGTGCATCTGGAGCATTTCACCGTGGGACTCCACTGAAAATTGGCTCATTTCAAATGTTAATAAATAAATAATAATTATTTGTGTATTTAACTGGACTGGACTAGTCTTATTCTCGGTCTGTCAGAACAAGTTCGACAGCAGGGCAAGGCTTCCCTATGTGCTGGATAAATACAATTCTGTGATGTTCTATCTGGTCGAGTTCAAATTACTGATGGTACAGATCTGAATGTGTGTCAGCAATAATTTTTTTTTCTGACAAGTTTTGCTTTTCTTCACCATTTCTACAACTCTGAGTTGGTATTTATACAAGTCTGAGGGGAATAGGTTCATAAGTAGCCTAACTGTTGTGAAGGCCCATTTTAAGCTTAGCCAATAATCCAAGATCAGAATTAAGTCCCATACCTTGAGTCTGTCCATTATGCCAAACCCATTGACTGGTTGCAATTGGTGAGTTCAGTCCTTTTCAAGCTGAGATTCTAAAAAAGCATAGTTGAAACACAGTGCGATTGCTTTTCAGCAACTGACCACTCAATAGCTGCTGCAGGTCAATTAAGTGGTTCTTCAGCACCTCACAGCAGAGATAAATATGTTCACTGGTAATTACAGTCTACTTAATGGTTGATCAACTTACTCTTTAAGCACCCTAAAATACTAAAAGCTATAGATACATTGCAAGTACGACAAAGGATTCATACTAACAACTGTATGTTGGTGAACTGTATGATTACACCATACACCATACTTTGTTGTCAGCAACCTTATGTTTCAACTCTTTCACTAATGGTTAGTCAGTTTGTCTTTCAGCTTTTTCCCAGTAAGGGGTCGCTACAGCAGAACTCCAGTCTGCTAATGATTGGCAGTAAATTTTTACGAAATGCCGTGGTGCCAGCTCGACGCCCAACCTTCAACGAAGGCACGCCCATTTACGCACACATGTCTTTCGAACACTACACAACCAAGGGATGACATGCAGACTCCACACAGAAGGCACTCTCAAGCCATGCCGAGAATCGAATGGGAGAACCTCTTGCTGTGAGGTAACAATGCTACCGGCGTACCACCGTGGCATGGTGAACAGAGAAAATCATCTAAATGAACAATATAGGGAAAATAGAAAATAGCTTTGTATTCTTTCCTTCAATGTGTTCTTCCCTTTTGTGTAGGCAAGACTCCTGCAACTTCATAATGTATTTTTGTTATATGGTACAAGATATGAAAATGCAATAAAAGATATAAATGATTATTGATTTCTTTCTTCCATAGAATACATATATCTTTGTTGTGAACCTATTTGTACCATTTTATTGTCATTTTCTACTTTGTCTACAACCTTCAGAATTATTATTTATTATTTTTATTTTACATTTGTTAACCGGGGGTGTTTGACTGTGCCGAAAAGGCCCTTTTTCAGCAGAGGCCTGGGGAGAAAAGCTCCACAAAGAAAAATTACAGACACATTTAGTTATTTAGACATGATCAGTATACACACAAATTACAAGAGACATGTTTTTACAGTGGTATGCAGCACATCAACAGTTACAGTGGAGAGAACAAACAAAAAAATATTAATTTTAAAAATAAAGGTAATTAATAGATTTGTGGTGTACAGCTGAAAATTGGAACATAGGTAGAATACATACATGGTACACAGTACATACATTGTAGATGAGCCAGTGTTTTTAAGTAAGATTGAAAACTATTAGAACAAGTACTCTAGATTTAGTATGTATATGTTATCCGCTTTCACTAGCCTGGGGAGCAATCATGTCACTGCCAACTTTGCTTGAGATGTTGCCTGATGAGGTCTTTTAGGAGGCTTTGGATGATGTGTTTTGAATGCTAGTAGGGACAGAGTTCCATTTTTTAGCCACTGAACTACAATATAGTGCATCTCCAAAGCTATTGTAGCTGTTGGTGACTTTTAGTAGTAGTTTGCTTGATGATCTAAGAGGCCTTTTGGTCGAGTGATGTTGTACTAGGTTTTTGAGGGCAGACACTTATTGGGGAGGTAATAGTTAGAATGACAGAGGCAGAGCTGATTGTAGGTTAGGAGGTTGGGCAGTTCCAGCCAGTGGAGCTGTCTCAAAGCAGTACAGTGAGGAGTTCTATATGAGCAATTTGCAGCAAAGCAGGCAATTCTGTTACAGCAGGCTTCCATTTTGCTTAGTTCAGTTTTGTTGAGTTTAGTCAGAATGGGAGATGCATAGAGTAGGGTGGATAGAAGCTGGGAGCGAGCAATGGCTGATCTTGTGTTGTTGGTAAGAAATGGTTTGATACGGTAGTAGAGTGACACCAGTTTGGCATGTACTTTTTTAATAGTTAAGTTGAGATAACTATCAAATTTTAGGTGGGAGTCTATGGTTATTCCCAATAGCTTAGCCTTTTTCACTGGAGCGATTGGAGTATGGTCTTTAGGATGTCTTGCCATGTTCCATATGTGGCGTAACATGACTTCATGTTTTCTGCCAGTGATTCCTCTCATTAGGAATCACAGAATACCCTCAACTTTTCTTATTGCCTTTTTTTACATTGACTACTCATTTTTTACTATAATTATGACTTAGTACATTTATATTTTTGTTGTGGAGAACAGCTCACTCCTCAAAAAGTATCACCCCCAATATTTTCTACTCAGATACATTATTTTGTCAGTCTTTGCACTGAAAAGGAAAATTCCACACATGACCATTTCCAGTTCCTTGCCATATCTCCTGTCTTCTTACATCCCATCTTCTGCATTAGCTTTATATATTGTTGACACTTATACAATACACGTCCATTAGTAATCAAAAGCATGGAAGCTGACTGGACACCCAATTAGTGTGCCTGTTGTAAATTGAGCATATCCCAATTGAAAAAATCCAGTTGCTGAAGATTTCTTGCGTGGACATCTTTCTACTGGAATGTGCTATATTAGTTAAGGAAAAAAAAAGCTATTTTACATGAGGCAGGATATAAGTATGATGAATATCAGCCATGTTCTGCAAAACTCTGGACAGTTGAGACTTTTGCTTACCTCCCATTTGCCCAGACATTTGCAGATTTTCCCAGTCCCACGTAAAATAGTTGGTTTTACAGTAAAGCACCGATGGTTTTTACAGGTCAATAATGCCACATTTTAGTGTTTCATACTTTACAGACTTCAAAAATGTATGTTGATGTCAAAACCTGTTGTTCTATTTTAAACTATTTTACATTCATTATTACTACCACAGATGAATTCTGCTCTGTATCCCCCTTTTGGCTTGATCTACAATTATTAAAACTGCAGACACACATAAGCAGCAATATTTATTAAAAAAAACAGAGAGACAGCAACAATCTACTATTTTCTCCCTTGCCTCCCTTGCACTACACCGATTTATTATGCAAGCTTACAGATGTATGTGTCATAAGTATGCACAGTACATCAGTAAGGAGCAGGAGGTGGAAGAATACTATAGTGTCATTATACAAAGACTCCAATGGAGCTCAGGTAGGTTTGCACTGTAACTTTCAATGGGCGGAGCCTAAGCCTTTTGACAGAATCAAATTATGTCCTCGCATTTCAAACAAATGTTCATGTCTCTGGAACCATAGCAGTTGTGAAAGTGTAAATGGCAAACTTCAGCACAAACTATTTTTATAGTGGTAATATTCTTTGGTTTTAGGTCTTAAACTGAATTTTATAAGTCAGAGTAACTATTACATTTGTAATATTTTGTAAAAAACTTATAATATCTCAACAACTACTCAAGTTACACACATACTGAGAGCAGCATTTTAGTCATATAGTTGAGAGCTTTCATATGAGGCTAAGGAGTTCTGTCTGTGTTACTTGGTTGTTGAGATATTTAGAAAATGTGCAAATTATATCTCTATAAATTAATATAATAAAAACAACAGTTAATATCTATTTACCTGCAGTGGACAGTGGTCAAATGTTAATGCAGTTCAGTTTGCCATTGTGTAAGCTTTAAGATGAAACATTTTAAAACCTTGTACATAGCATGTTTTTGGAATTATTGATGCAGATATGAAAAAACAATATTTGACATCTAGAGGCGTTAGTAGGAGTTAACTGCAAATGCAGCTGGAGGTGTCACTCGGATGTAATGAGTTATGAAATATAAGCAATGTCTTTCTTAAATAATGCCATTGTATAATAGCAGTAATCCACTCCTATGTGTAGGTATCAGAGGATTTAACCATGATTGTGTTTGTTTAATCATGTGGGCTTCACTATCGTGATCAAACCACTCCAACCGTGGGTAAATCCTCTGATACCCACACCCAGTCATGGATTATTTTTTAAATATAATATTGTTCCCAGTAGCCCATCTGCAGTGCCATTTATGATGTCACTAAAGCTCTGGATGCTCAAATGGCATCCAAATTTTGGAAGGGCTATGAGTTTTCTACAAAAGGATTCCATTTGAGCATCCAGAGCTTTAGTGACATTAATGGCACCGCAGACAAGTTACTGGGAACAACATTATATATATTTGGACCCACTCCAAAGTTGGACAACTTGCATAGCAATACTTTGTTTAGGAGTATGTCTATACTATACCAATTGTGTTTGATAGACAGCATTCCTGAGAGGTGGACAAGTATGGGTTTGGGGCATGGCACGTAAGAAGAGAGTTAGGCATTCAGGAAAAGCAAAATGTTATTCAGCCAAGGACCCAGAATTTATGCAGTGTACTGTGTTGTATAATTTTATGATTCATTCCCCACTGACACATGAACACATCAAAGCAGAAATCTAGGAATGCAGGAGAACTGAAATTGTTATCATCCCTGTCCAAGTCCAACATCTCCGGTGGACCTGACTGATAGCTTCTTTCTCTTCACACAATGAACCCATTCTTTCCATTGGAAACAATACCCAACCATCCCTGGGTTAGGTGATAGTCTTAAGACTCCTTCTTTCCTTCTCTTGCAAGAGTTGGGAGATAGGGAGCTTGGCAGTTTAGGTTATAGTACAGTGGCCTGCTATATCTTTCCCTTGGAACCCTAACTCCCTACAAAAACTGTACAACCTGTCCTTAGAAAGCTGAGGTGGTACCCCAAAACAGAAGGAAGGCTCACATGGTTTATGTTCTGGCAGAGGTATTAGGTTTGATTTTCTTCTAATGAAAATATGTGCACAGTCTGCACAGCTGTCATTATACACTATACAGAGATTTTGTATCTATGTCCAAACATCTCAGCTTCAAGTAACAGCTTGGCACTTGCAGACCCATTCAGACAGTGATGGCAGTGAGAGACCAACACAAGCTTTATCATCTTAGAGTAAGGGGATGGTGCACGCCCCACTGCAGTAGCATTATCTGAGTGTCAGGCTCAGAAGGGCAGTCCAAGAATGAAAGATAGAAATCAGAGGTACAAGACCATCCACAATTTGCATCATACTCTAGATGAACATTAGATGGGTGTGAAAGTATAAACAAATCCTGAGCTACTTCATAGTGGGCACTGCAATGCATTTCCAACCATCACAGGTAGGGTGTAGATATAAAGATAGTCCTGCTTCTCATTGGATGACAACTCTGATTTGTTCTTCTTGCTTCTTTCTTGTGTGTTCATAATTGCTAGGAAAAAAAAAGAGCAACAAATGAGTTACAAGAAGTTAGATGGTAAGAATGTCTTCTAGGGTGCGAGTCTAACAGATTACTTACCTTTCTCATTTCCATAGGGAATAGAGAGAGTTCCTGAATAGTGTTTACCTTCAATATATGTTATATCATTGCTTCACTCAGCAGATGCCTTCTGAATCCAACTAGACCTGATTTTATGACAGGGTGCCCACCATTATGAACTAAGAAATCCTTGCACTGCAATAAAGCTTGAATTTAAGAAGGTCTTTTACACATGATTTGCAATAGCTTGCTGAAGAAATAAAAGAATGTGGAGGTATGACCTCAGATCATAAAGTACACAGAAGCTGAGAGTGACAGGTGGAAGTATATATTAGGAGAAGATGTGCTAATCACTGCTGAGTAGCTAGGCAACCTGAAATAGTTGATATCACAATGTTATGATTATGTAACTCACTCAGACCTAAAACACCTTTTGTATACTTCCAGTTCACACTAATATCTCCTTATGGCATCTAGAACTTTTCAGGGTTTAGCTTTGTTAACTAAATGACTTACCAGCCCTTCATAGGCAGTATTAGAAAGAGCAAGGGGTTATTAACAAAATGACACTAAGTTAATCAGTCTAGGATGTCCTTTAGTAGAGAAATTAATCTTTGTTTGTCACATTATTCATATTTTCATATTTATGTGCATATTTTCAAAACAGAGATACTTACATTTTTGAGATGGTGTGAAACAACAATGTGGAAGAGAAGACAATTCACTGAACATGATGGTTTATATTACACTATTTTGGAAATATTGCTAGTTGCTTGTTAGTAATTATGAAAATAAACAATATTTCTATATGTAAGAAAAGCAGCAAAAAGTCTTGTCTTATATACACACCGCTGTGCCCTATAACTAAATAATCGATGTAATAATCAAAAAAAGGCGGACACAGTGAGGGCAGAAGATGATGTACAAGCAAAAGTCCTGATCAATAAGACTTCCCAACTATCACAAGGTTTAAATTTCAATAGAGCTTATGTGGATCCAAAGATTCAAATAAAGTAAATAGTCCCAAGAGTTATCAGTCACCACTCCACCGAACCATAACTTTTGTTCAATTCCGTTACAAAGAGAAACAAGCGGAGTTGTATAACACAGTTTTAATTAATTCCAAACGGCAAGCGCTTTCAACCTCAGTCTTCCTCAGGCCAATACAATTAACACTAAAATGCATACATTTATATACGAAGAATCCAAAGTAATTATGATGTCACATCCTAACATAAACAATTAATACATATAGTCACATTTAGTTAAAACCTTATGCTTAACTATTAAAAAATGTCATGCACTATACACTTCAGATCTATTCTTCTATATGTAAAAATTTTACATATACAATTCACTAAAAAAAAACCTCACAAATAATGCCATAAAATATGTACTGTACCTACTTAACGACTAAACGCATCTATATTTTAAAATGCTATTATGGCGATGCTTAGGTTACACCTAATAAACATTTTAGCAGCAGTTTCATGGTATAATAATTTACTACTACTGATAATCAAACGTAACCTTAAAAAATTTTCACAGAAAGTTAATTATTGATTTACAAAAAACACATGCCCAGGTATGAGACTTGGAATTGCTGATAGCACTATATATTGGGTACTCATGTATCGTGTGCAGAAGCTATTCTAAAATTCCATTTTCCTATATTTAAACTCACAAAAGATAACAGCTATTTTATAAAACACATACCTAAATAAAAACTCTTGAATTGGGTGCTTAAAAAAGTATGTGCAATAGGTTTTCATTTGATCATTGGTGGACCTAATATCCAACCATAACAATGTATGTACAATATGTACTCATACCATCTTTCATATGTATGCGCTACTTTTAACGCATGCATAAATAAACTGCTAAAACAAATACAAGAATGCGAAAAATATGAAAAATAAAATTCTCCAATAGGTGTTCGTATGGTCATAAATAAACCTAGTATATATCCAGGAACATTCTGTGCCATTTACATTTTCTCTTAATGTATTTCTATTCACGAAAGGAAATAGGAACATCGAGCTGAAAAGCCATTAAAACACCCATAAATACTATTAGCAAATAAAATTGTGCATAGTTCACATTAATAGTTCTATATGCTAACTGCAAATCACATTTGAAATGCTGATTACCTTTTACTTATATAATGCTATTACAATAAATATAAAATCCAAAAATGAACAACATTAATAACAATCATTCACAAATATAATCAAGACAATTATTACTAGACCATCTAATGCTGTGCCGACCCCTAACAGGGAAAAAGCTGAAAGACACAACAAGTCACAATGGTAATAGATGGCTCTATCAATACTATATTAGTAGAAAACCTTTTTGCAGAAACTCCTTGTTAGATGTGGCAAGTTACTGTCCAAGACATATATCCAAAAATATCCCTCAGTCACAATTTTTAAGACTCAAAAGAAAATTTATAGTATCCCTGTAATTTTTGAAAAGGATGCTGATGTCCTTTCTATTGGATTTCAACAATGGGGCTACAATCATTACATGATCACTAAAGAATGAGCAGAGGTCAACTATATAGAGAGCTCAAACTCTGTTATAGAAAGTACAGTTGTGTACACTTACCATAAATGTAGACGTTAGAGTGTCTTCACTGTTGCAGTCATGACTGTAGGGTTCTCCCCTGCCGGCAGGCAGTCCTCGGTCGGCCAGAATCCCAAAGTCTGGGTCTGGTGTTGGCTGTTCAGCCATGCTCCCTGACGTCAGAGCACCAGGAGTACAAAGCTGACAGCCGACGCCATGTTCTCCAGTTTTTCTTGCCCCAGATGTCAGGAGTTCCAAAATGAGTAAGGTCCCATACCCTTTGCAAATATACCTCAGAAGAAGGGAGGAAAAAGCAACCACACAAAGGAAAAAATAAGAGGGGACAGGAGGGAGGGAAACCCAGACTGCAACAGTGAAGACACTCGAACATCTACATTTATGGTAAGTGTACACAACTGTACTATGTTCATCATGTTTCACTGTTGCAGTCATGACTATAGGGTAGAATCCCAAAGCAGAATGAAAGGGAGGTGGTCATAAAGTAGAGGGGGCGGCTATATTGCCCTGCTAGACTGTAGAAGCAAAGCCTGCCCTAGACTTGGAGTAGAGAGGTAGATTGTAGTGCTTGGAAAAAGTATGCACTGAACTCAAGTTTCAGCTTCCAAAATGTCTTTGGTAGGAACTCCCCTGAGGAAGGCAGCTGAAGTGGCAGCAGCTCTGGTAGAGTGAGTCCTTATACTCCCTGGTATTTGCTTTCCATGGTGTGAATAGCAAAATCTGATTCCATGAGCAATCCATTTAGAAATGGTCTGTTTTGAAATGGCTTTACCTTGGGAACTTGAAGCATAAGAAACAAACAATTGCTCTGATTTGCTGATGTCCTTGGTTCTGTCCAGGTAAAAACTTAGTTGTCTGTGTACGTCCAAGGAATGTAAGATCCTTTCCCCTTTATTTTGAGGAGTGGGGAAAAAAAGTTGGCAAGTGAATAGTTTGATTTAAAGCCACTTTGGAAACCACCTTAGGCATGAAAGTAGGATTAGTCCTTAAAGACACCCTGTCTTGATGAGCTTTTCCAAAACATAGTTGAGATCCCAAGCAGGAATGGGAGGAGTTCTAGGGGGCCTTAAGTTCTTAGCTCCTCTGAGAAACTGTCTCATGAGCTGGTGGGAAAAGATTGGAGGGTCTGTATTATAATGAGCAGAAATAGCAGAGGCATGAACCTTTATGGAAGAGAAAGAGAGACCCTTATGTAAGAGGTCTTGTCAGGTAAAGTAAAATCTGAGGAATAAGAGGATCAGAATCCTGAGCCTGCATCCAGGAACAAAATCTTTTCCATTTTCCTGCATAAGATTTTCTAGTGCTAGGACGTCTGGCTTCTAAAATGACATCCATAACCTGCTTGGGTAGGAGAGAATGATTCAAAGACACTGGATTAACCAGGCCGCCAGGCTGAGAGTTTTAACATGGGAGTGTAGAACCTGACCCTGGTGTTGGGACAGAAGGTTCGGAGTCTGTGGTAAAACCCAAGGGGGCTCCAGACAAAGGTTTTTCAGAGTTGGGTACCAAAATTGTCGAGGCCAATTTGGGGCCAGCAAGATTATCATCTTGGGCTTGTCCTGTTTGATCTTTAATAATACCCGTGGAAGAAGAGGAAGAGGCGGAAAGGCATATCCCGAGAGGTTTCTCCAACTGAATGATAGTGCATCCACTTTCCAAGCTTGTTCGTGGAAAGTCCTGGTGCAAAAAATCTGTAGCTGATGATTGAGGTGGGATGCAAAGAGGTCTATGTGAGGACATCCCCAGACTGCAGTAATCATCTTGAATATTTTGGTGTCCAGCATCCATTCGTGTGGGTCCAAAAGGTTTCTGCTCAGACTGTCTGCCAGGAAGTATTGCTTCCCTGGTAGAAACTGTGCTTGAAGGTCCAGATTGCACGCTAGAGCTGTGTTCCAAAGATCCATGGCTAGTCTGCAAAGGGGATAGGAATGAGATCCCCCTTGCTTGTTTATGTACCACATAACTGTGGTGTTGTCTGTCCGTATCAGTAGTTGTCCTGGTTATAGAAGATTCTTGAAGGCCAATAGCTTTCTGAATGGCTAACATTTCCTTTAAATTGATATGCAGGTGCTTCTGATCCTTTGTCCAAAGGCCCTGCAGACAGTTGCCCTGAAAATGGGCTCCCCATGCAAATCTGAGCAATCCGTGGTCAGTATCTGAGTGGCAGGAGGCAGACAGAAGGGTTTTCCTTTGTTTAGAGTACATGCCTTGGACCACCAAAGGAATTCCTTTTGAAGACAAGGCAGGACGGAGATCAGTATGTCTAAACTGTGGCAATGCTGAGACCATACACTTTTTAGGTACCACTGTATTTTTCTCATATGTAGTCTTGCATATGGTACGAGAAGGATGCAGGAGGCCAAGTAACCCAAAGCCTGCAGGAATCTCCTTGCAGATAGCCGAGTTAAAGTTGCCAAGGTTTTGAAAGTTGAGGCCAGCTGCAATTGTTTTTCGTATGTCAGAAATGCCATCTGGGTTGTTGTGTTTAGAGAAGCGCCCAGAAAAATTATCTGTTGTGAGGGTGTCAAATTTGACTTTGTTTACAGTGAATCCCAGGAACTTGAGAAGATTCTGAACAAACTCTAGATGCTGGAGTAAGACATCCTTGCTGTCTGCCTGAATAAGACAGTCGTCCAGATAAGGGTAAATTTGAATTCCCTTGAGTCTGCAATAAGCTACTACTGGAGCCAGGCATTTGGTGAAGACCGTGGGCGCAGTAGACAATCCAAAGGGCAGCGCAGAGAATTGATAGTGCCTCAATCCGGCTTTGAACCTGAGGTATTTTCTGCGTTCCTGCCTGATGGGAATGTGTAAATATGCCTCCTTTAAATCCAAAGTTACCATCCATGCATTTTTGGTCAGCATTGGAAGTAGCTGCTGTAGAGTAAGCATCTTGAATTTTGGCATCTCTAGAAAAGTGTTCAAGACTGACAGATCCAGAATGGGTCTCCATGAATTTTGCTTCCTGGGGACTAGAAAGAGCCTCGAGTAAAAACCTTGTCCCAAGTGGAACTAGTTCTGTGGCTTTCCTAGCCAAGAGAGCTTCCACCTGGTTTAAGGCCTCTGACCATTGATGTTTTGGAAGATCTGGCCATCCGCTTGGCCTTGGTAGGGTATGAAAATGGAATTTGTAACCTCTTGAAACTACATCCAGAACCCACTTGTCTTGGGTTATATGAGTCCAATTTAGATGAAAAAGAGAAAGTTTTCCTCCGAGAGGGGCTTCCAGGCAAGAAGTTCCTGCAGCCCAACAGATGGAGTCATTGAGTCTGTTTCCTATGAGCTTGCGACCTGTCCTCTCCTCCCCTAGGGGTGGAAGCAGTCCACTGTCTTGGTCTATAAGAGCCTCGCGTTTGAGGCCTTCCTCGGGAGCGTCTGTATCTACCCCTCTGAGGCCTGTCTGAATTGGGAAAGGACCAATTTTTTGTAGGCCAATTCCTACTAAATCTGGGTGGCTCTACTTGTAAGAAATCTTTAACTGTTTGTATGGATTTTGCCTTGTCCTCCATCTTTTTGATCACTTCTTCATCTTTAGATCCAAACAAAACATTATGCTGAACAGGAGCATCCAATAATTTAGCTTTTACTTGATCTGGCAAATTTTGTTCCTTTAACCATGCATGCCTTCTAATTACTGTGCCAGAGGCAGCAGCCCTACAAGAAGCCTCCAAGGCATCAAATCCACGGTGTAAACCATGCTTCCCAACTTGTTCACTGGCATGCATTAAGTCATGTAGCTCCTTATCTGCACAGGCGGAAATGGAAGTTAGCTTTTGTTTTAGAACAGACAGGAGGAATTGCTGGTATTTCAGCATATGAAACTGACAGTTTAAAGCCCTAATAGATAAAGTAGCAGAAGTGTACATTTTTTTGCCCCATCTTTCTAAAGATCTGAAATCCTTCTCAGTGGGAATGGGGTTTTTAGCAGAAGCGGCCTTTACGCCCTTAGGACCCTGAGAAATGGTTTCAGGGTAAGCAGCAGGGTTCTTGTATAAAAACTGGTGGGAATCAGGGACCCTATAGTATCTGTCTGGCTTAACAGGAGCTGGAGGAAAAGAATCAGGAGTTAAGTTAGCCTCCGAAAAAGCATCATCCACAATATACAAAATAGGAGGAATAGCCAGGGGTCTATGTTGGGGAAGAAGAAGAAAATCCCTTAGTCTTTTCTTAGATTCTGAATACTCCTGTCCTTCCCAGTGGAAAGGTTCCCTCATTTCATGCAAAGTTTCCCCAAAAGAAAAATCCTCAGGGGGAGAAGCTGAAGGAATGGATTCCTCAGCATCAGAATCCTCATAAGGAGGGAAAGAATATTCCTGGTCAGAAGAAGAAACTGAAGAAACAGAAGCCTGATCAGAGGAGTCATAATACACTTCCTGCCTTGGCCTTTTATCTGGAGGGGGATGTGAACCCCTAATCATAGTAAGCAAGTCCTCCGCCATCTTAAGTAACAGTTTCTGAGACTTGGGAGCTGGATCAGAAGAGGCCTGGGCTGCAGTCTTTGATTTGGAAGGAGTCTTTGCCTTTATTAGAAGCTGAGTAGGCCTGAAAACCCCTTCGGAATCCAGTACCTGCACAGCGGCTCCAGACCCATCCGAAGGAGCATTGTCCGAAGGTCCTGCAACAGAAATATTCAAAGGCCTAGTTGGCTCCTCGTGGGAGTCCGTTTCGGCTATTGGTTCCAAAATGGCCGATGACAGGGGCTGCAAAAGCGCCTCACTGACGACGGCCGAACCTGAAGCTGGCTCTGCTTGTGCGATATCGTCTGATTTGGACCTCGGAGGCCTGTCTTTGCCCTTGCGTCGTTTGTGAACTCCGGTAGCAGGAACCGTATCAGACGACATTTTGTAATTAAAACGCCTACCGAAGTAATGAAATGCAAAATCGTACCTTCGTTTAATAGTATGTTAATTGAATCTAGCACAAAACCGACAACTAGCTACGTCGTGGTAAGGGCCTAAGCAAGGAATACAGTAAGAATGAAAATCCTTATGAGGTATTTGCTTCCCACATGAAATACAATTATTAACTTTTTCTGACATCGGACTGGAGCAAGAAAAAAAGTTTCCCCAATGCGGTACTTATCTTTGAGTAGGAGAAGGAAGTCTTCACACTAAAGTTTAGAAAAAATTGTCAGGAGTCAGCCGACCGGCACTTGCGAACTGCTATCACCGCACGGCAAGAAAGACTGGAGAACATGGCGTCAGCTGTCAGCTTTGTACTCCTGGCACTCTGACGTCAGGGAGCATGGCTGAACAGCCGACGCCAGACCAAGACTTTGGGATTCTGGCCGACCGAGAACTGCCTGCCGGCAGGGGAGAACCCTACAGTCATGACTGCAATAGTGAAACACGAACATCTAAAGAAAGAGTACAGCCAACTAATCACTTAAGGATTTTAACATATGGTAGTAATTAATTCCTCATTAAGAACATTATTATTAAAAACATTGGTCAATAATTATGAGAGCCAGCAAAACATGACCCAATAAACAATAAACTTTTATTGGTAAAAAACCATAATCCAAAAACAGCAAAGAATGGTACAGACCGGTTTCGGCTGGTATACACAGCCTTCCTCAGTGTAAAACTAGCAGATTCAAAGCTGTCATTAAATACACTACAAACAAAGATGATTGGATAAACCTAAAGCTTGTCATTTAATCCTGGTGGAAATAAACCACCTAACTTAATAATCCATGTTTTCCTCTTTAGAGTTCAATAAAGAATGCCAACCTGTTTTATTCACTTTTTTACCATGAATAATGTCAATAATGGTGAACAGAAAAGTGGCTGTAGGATGTGTTTGCTGATGTTTATATAGGGCGTTATGTATTCTGCCTTTTTTAATATTGCTAATGTGCTCTGAAATTCTCAGTCTTAATGGTCTAGAAGTTTGACCTATATAAAATGCCCCACATGTGCATGTGGCTAAATAGACTACCCAGTCGGAGCTACAATTAGCAAAGAACTTGATATTGTATACAATGGTGGAATTTCTACTGGTAAATTCTTTGGTTTTGGAAATTTTATTACAATTGGTACAATGTCCACAAAGATAGCATCCTACTGGTATACTGCCAGTAAGAGTAGTTTGAATTGGTTCTGGAAGACCTGTATCATGTGTATGTTTGTAATGACTGAAGTGACTGCCCAGATTTCTGCCTTTCTTAAAAGAAAAAAAATATCATTGTCATATAGTAGTAGGTTCCAATGTCTGTTGATACTCTGAATTAGACTGTCCGAATTCCTGCCATAAGTAGTGGTAAAC
This sequence comes from Protopterus annectens, assembly GCF_019279795.1. NCBI lineage: Eukaryota > Metazoa > Chordata > Ceratodontiformes > Protopteridae > Protopterus > Protopterus annectens. Next base: position 649,946,822 of record NC_056735.1, on the reverse strand, counting down.
CGGATTGGTTGAGGGGTAGGTTGATGATCCGTTTTGTAAGATAGTAAATCATCCCTATTCATGTGGCTGACTTTGTTTATAGCATCAAAAACATGCCCCATTTTATATCCCCTAGTCCTAAAACGTCTAGTTAGATCCCTGCTTTGTGCTTGAAAAGAAGTCTCATCAGAACAGATGCGTTTCATCCTGATGAATTGGGATTTTGGGATGTTTTTAGAAATATGAGGGGGATGGAAGCTGGAGGCATGTAATATAGTATTATATTTGGGATGTTTCCTGTAGTCCCAAGGGTATGGTCTGGTAATCTATTAACGGATACATCTAGAAAGGTAATGTGGTTGTGATCATAATGCAAAGTAAACTCAAGACCCTATTTGTTGTTATTGAGGTATGCTACAAAGTCAAACAACCCTGCAAGTTCACCCTTCCATACAGCCCAGCAATCATCAAGGTAACGTCTCCAAATATCAAGTTGTTCCAAGTAAATGTTATTATTGCTATTATATATAAGATCTTTCTCAACATAAGCCATAAAGAGGTCCGCATAAATGGGTGCAAAAGATGAACCCATAGCGGTACCCTTGGTCTGCCAGTAACAAATGTCCTGATAAAAAAAGACATTGTTGGTCAAAACGTATGAAGCCATATCCAACAAGAATTCATTGTATTCAGAAGAATATAATCCAGAGGTGTTAAGCCAGTAAGACAAAGCTTCTAAGCCACCAGAATGAGGAATATTGGTGTATAGTGCACTTACATCAAAAGTACACATACGCCAATCAGGCTCAAGTTGGGTATCAGAAATGATTTGTAAGAAGTTGGTAGTATCTCATAATCTTGAGCAGATGGAAAGAAGTAGTGGCTTAAGTTTCTTAGTCAAAAAAAGGGATAAGGGCTCTGTAATATATCCCCTGCCTGATACAATTGGTCTGCCCGGTGGGTGTATGGGGTCCTTGTGTACCTTTGGCAAAAAGTAAATGTATTGATTGAAAGAATCACAAACTAAAAGTTGGTGCATAGTATCATTGTCAATAATGGAAGCATCCTTTGCATGGGACAAAAATTCTTCAATTTCATTTTGAAATCTAGGTGTGGGATTAATACCCATTTTAGCATATTATTTTTCATCAGATAATTGTCTCATTGCTTCCTGATCATAATATTGCCAATCTAGGACCACAACAGCACCCCCTTTGTCCGCTGAGATGATCACAATATCATGATTATTTTGTAGATCTACGATTGCCTTTTGTTCAGATATGGAAATGTTGTTAGGTTTGATACTGGATACTGACCTGGCATAATGCAGATCTTTGAGAATATTGTTCTGGAACTGTAGGACAACAGGGTGCATGGGTGGAGTGAATTTAATTTATGGTAAATAAATTTGTCTGAAAACCCAAAATCACTGTTAGTGCATCCAAAAAACATTCTTAAATTAAGCAGTCTACAAAAAGATACAACATCTTGTGCAAATGAGTCTTCAGCAACAAAAAAAACGGGGACAAATGTTAACCCTTTATTCAGAATGGTGACTTTAGTCGGTGATAAAACATAGCTTGATAAGTTTAAAACATTGTTATTCAGTGGAAATTCTATTTCTTCATCGCTAGTTGTAGTAAACCTTGGATACCGCTTATTGCCTTTATGTTTCCTCCCCCCTCTTTTATACTTGTTCCTAAAGGGACCCCTGGTGAAGCCCTTTTGGGTGAGGGTGACCCAGATACGGTCTGCAATTCATTCTCCAGGCCAGAGGAAGGCTCATCAGTTGAAGAGCCAGTATCAGAAACATAATTCTTCAAGATAGATTTTGGTCTTTTTCTCTTTAAGGGGCGACTTTGTTGTATATTAAATTTCACATGTTTAGTAGAACTAAAAGGATTACTCCCCTGATAATCAGCCAGATCTCTATTAAATTTCTGGATTTTCTTTCATTTTAATTGGGTCTGCAGATTATTCAAGTCAGAAACTACCTTGTTGAGTTGTTTAGCAAAAAAGGTTTCATTCTCAAAAGGTTTAACTTCATTGGCCAGACCCAAAACAGTATTGACGTCTTTATCAATGACACGCTCATAAAATTAACAAAAGACATGCTGGCTTGATGTTGGATACCAGCCCATTCCTGTGATAGGTCTTCATCGATTTCTGCCACTAGGGGCTGGATCCTTACTCTTAACCCATGTGGGGTGATGTCTTTAGCAATATATGCTTTGAATAGTTTTGCATGCCAAACAGTAGATCTTAATGACCTAAGGTGTTTGTGTAGTTTGTCAAATGCCAAATTACAAATGGTTTCAGACCCAATAGGTTCATCCATATTTGTATCATTAGTACTGGATCCCAATCCAAAAACTCTTAGGTCTTCCCTATCAGAGGATAGACCCGAAACCAAACTGAAAAGATCCATAGTAATTGATGCAAAAAAAACTTTATACAAATAGACCATAATAGCTCAGAGGCTATGTCATATAAGGAGACAATAATGGACCCAATAATAATAAGTGGACCACGTCTCACAATTACAATAAGTAGTTCAAAATGGGCAAGGATCCAAATAACTAGGAATAGAGAATGTAATAATCAATCTAGCACAACATTAGTAGAAAAAAACTCAAAATAACTGGAGACCCAAGTCTTAATATCCACAACGTGGTATAACAGCAAAAATTTTTTATAATAAAAGAGACTGGCCAGATTATCAGGGAAAGCAACCAAGACAAAAGCCCCTCAAAGTAAGAGAAAGACCAAATCAACTTAATATTGAGATACTGGACTGAGCAAACCCTAGATAATATAATAGCCTCAATATGATCAAAATGGAACACATGTAAAGTAATACAAATATGAAGTTCTGGTTTATACAATAGGTGGATACCCAAACAAAAATTACTGGCTGATGAAAATCATAAAGCAATCTTAAGCAGCAATGATCACAATATTTAAGGACAGCCAAATATTATGAGAAATGGAAAGACCTACATATTATGAAAATAAGATGCTCTAAATACTGTATAGGAACAGGCCAATAAATAAAACCAAAACACTGGTATATAATTGCATATGGATGGAATTAGACAACCAATGGGAGGAAATAAGTATATAGACAATATCTAAAATATAGACAATATCTAAAATTTGTGTGGTTTTATAGACAAAAAACCTGCCAGCTCAGTTGAAAAAATGTCATGAATGTCAGGAAGTTATAAGGCAGAATATACATATAAATCATATAATTTATCAAAGGTCTAAATTAATGAAAAAGTATGAGAGGTGATAGAAACACACATAACTAGTAGTCATCAGCAAGTACAAAAAACCTATCCTGCACCTATATAAACCTGCAAAAATATAGTCAATATATATGCTTAATAAAGCTAAATGACAAAAGACAAAAAATAACCAATAACTGACAATGGCAGTGTAAAGATAGACCAGTTATACAATTATACAAATTTGAAATGTCCATCAGATGGATCGATGCAAAGAAAACGACCAGTTCAACCAATATGCTTGATGGTAACAACAGTTGTGAACACAAAAGGAAATTCGCGAAACCAGTAATTTAAGCACATAGGTAGAAAATGGCTCAAAGTCCCAACCAGATGTTTACAATGGTTCAATTGTATCCATAGGTCTATGATTAGTCCCAGAATGTTATTTATCCAAAGGAAAGCCTGTAGCAATTGTTAATGTATAAACAGTTCCATCTAAAAGCGAAGATGTAACAGTCAAAACAAAACTTACGTATATCCCAAACGTACGAGTGGTCGTATTAACCAAATAAAAGAACATGCAATATACTCATCAAAAATCACGTCCCAAACGGTATCAGAGGCAGTCACCATGATGAAATAATCCAAAAGGTGAAAAAATCCAACCCTGCGAATGAACAGCAGACCGCACCAAGGCCACGCCAACACCCAACTGAAACACGAGTGTAACAGTCAAAACGGCACTTCCTGAGAGTGGATAGCGTATCCGAAAAGCCAAATGTCCGTGGTAAGTATGCATTCAAAAATGAAATGCAATTGGAACTAATGGCCTTAAAGATGTACACAGCAACCAGGTATCAGAACTGAATAGTAAATCCAAAACCAGTAAATCCACGAACAGCACACAAGGCTGAATAAATGTATACAAAATTAGTCCAAAAAAAGGAAGAAAATGGTAAAGTTTGTCAAAAAGTGCCAAACACATCCAGGAAAACCATCATGGATAGTAATGGATGGTAATGAAAAAACATAATATACTAAAACTACAGAGAAAAATTGGATAATCCACAGCAGTAGGTAATCCAGGGTGAGTAATAATACAAAATGTAAGAGCTTGAAAAACAAAGCCCTTATAGGGTCAGGCTTCCAGCATGCAAAAGAAAAGTCACTATATCAAAATTAAAGCATGCACGGAAGCAGCTGCACGGCTCAATAGGCAATCCAAAAAGACAAAAAAGAGGGGAGCCAGCAAAACATGACCCAATAAAGAATAAACTTTTATTGGTAAAAAAACATAATCCAAAAACAGCAAAGAATGGTACAGACCGGTTTCGGCTGGTTAACTATACACAGCCTTCCTCAGTGTAAAACTAGCAGATTCAAAGCTGTCATTAAATACACTACAAACAAAGATGATTGGATAAACCTAAAGCTTGTCATTTAATCCTGGTGGAAATAAACCACCTAACTTAATAATCCATTTTTTCTCTTTAGAGTTCAATAAAGAATGCCAACCTGTTTTATTCACTTTTTTACCATGAATAATGTCAATAATGGTGAACAGAAAAGTGGCTGTAGGATGTGTTTGCTGATGTTTATAAAGGGCGTTATGTATTCTGCCTTTTTTAATATTGCTAATGTGCTCTGAAATTCTCAGTCTTAATGGTCTAGAAGTTTGATCTATATAAAATGCCCCACATGTGCACATGTGGCTAAATAGACTACCCAGTCGGAGCTACAATTAGCAAAGAACTTGATATTGTATACGACGTATACAATATCACGTTCTTTGCTAATTGTAGCTCCGACTGGGTAGTCTATTTAGCCACATGTGGGGCATTTTATATAGGTCAAACTTCTAGACCATTAAGACTGAGAATTTCAGAGCACATTAGCAATATTAAAAAAGGCAGAATACATAACGCCCTTTATAAACATCAGCAAACACATCCTACAGCCACTTTTCTGTTCACCATTATTGACATTATTCATGGTAAAAAAGTGAATAAAACAGGTTGGCATTCTTTATTGAACTCTAAAGAGAAAAAATGGATTATTAAGTTAGGTGGTTTATTTCCACCAGGATTAAATGACAAGCTTTAGGTTTATCCAATCATCTTTGTTTGTAGTGTATTTAATGACAGCTTTGAATCTGCTAGTTTTACACTGAGGAAGGCTGTGTATAGTTAACCAGCCGAAACCGGTCTGTACCATTCTTTGCTGTTTTTGGATTATGGTTTTTTACCAATAAAAGTTTATTCTTTATTGGGTCATGTTTTGCTGGCTCCCCTCTTTTTTGTCTTTTTGGATTACCTATTGAGCCGTGCAGCTGCTTCCGTGCATGCTTTAATTTTGATACAATAATTATGAGGAACATATTTTTTGAAAGTATGGCAGGAAAAAAATTGCAAATGTGGTTATCCCCAAGGGAAATATTTGAAAAATATTTTTTTTTCTGAATACAAGGAAGATTTTTTTAAACCCACACTTGCACCATAGCCCCTAGGAATAAATCTTTTATTCAATATATCAGCTTTTTGCTCATAGTTGTCCAAATAATTACAGATGCGTCACAACCTAAGAAATTGACTCCCAGATTCAGCAAGCCCTGCACAGTGTGCAGGAGCAGTGCAGGAGCTCCAGGAGGCAATATGGCTGTCATGCGATACAGGAATAAGCTGCAGGGGCATGCAAATAGCCCAGGAATTACCATGGCCATTCTATAACTGCATGATGCTGTAGTGTGATAAACTAGTTAGGTAGGAGTTCTATTCCCAGACATGGCAAGTCTGGATGTTTGTCTGTGTAGGGAGCAATGCTTTTAGGCCATTCACAGTCAATGCAACCTCCATTGCCCTTCTTTGGCAAGCCTGCTGATGCCATTCCCTTTGAAATACACCTTTGGGGAAGGCATAGTCCAGTAATTTAATGGTGCATCCTGTAACTGTCTAATGCTGTAGTGTAATGAGCTAGTTATGTAGGAGTTCCAATCCCAGACTTGGTGAGCGTGTGCGCGACTGTGTTTGTCATTCATATCCTGTGTGGAGGTGAATGTGTAATTGTGAAGTGGGTTTTGCAAAGTTCTTATATGGTGGGCCTGTTATATGTCACAATGTCCACCTTACAAGGATAACAGATGTCAAACAGCAGAGAGGCTGAGGTTGCCAATCCATACCCTACATGTGACATCAAGGCCTGGCGAACAAATTAGGCAACCCTTGGATTACCCAGAGAACACTTTTCAACCATGTCTCATACACAAACACACTCGCCTAGGCAACAACCACTTTGTTGGTAGTACCCTGCATAGTGCCCACAGATAGTAACCATGGTGTGATTGCAGTGGACTACAGAGGGCATGGCACCCTGCCCCATCACTACAATAGGCACATAATTGCAGACAGTGTGCCTTCACTATGTTCAACACTAGATGCCTGCAACAACTGCAGTGCCATCAAATGTGACCCACAATGGACATACTATGCTTTAAACACATGCCCTGTATAGACAAATGACACTGACACTGGGGAATACCTGTATCATGCTATCAATGTAGGTGCAGTGTGAACCTGGTGTCCATTACCAGTTCCCACCCCATGACCCCAGGACTAGCACATCTGATGATAATCTGTGTACACAACATGGGCCAGACACCCCAGGTACAGTTCCACGTCACTGAACATGCATGTGGGGCGTGTGCACATCTCAAGACACCATCCATGTCATGGACAATAGAACACATACATGGCAAGCATTGCACAGCACTGGCCACACACAACAGTGGGTCTATATTACATTGCTGAAAGCCAACAATATCGAATCTGATATTGTTGACACAACAATAGCGAACTCTTAGAATATCAAACGTGTAAACGGAAATCTCCATAAGGGGAGATTTCCATTTACTTCAATGTAGTGCGGTCTCTGAGTTGGTATATTTAAGAAGCGGGGGAGGTGTGGGGCACAGCCCTCCATGTGGGGGATGCAGGGTGGCTAGCCCCCCTCCCTACACCAATTAGTTTTATTTTTTGTGTTTAAAAAAAAAAAGTTAAGGATGATTCAATGTTTTACTACGATCAGTAGTGATTGATGTTTACTGATTCAAAGTAGTGAAACTTCGATCATCTGATATAGTCCCCACAATAGTAACCCAGATGACTGGATGGAGAATACAATACCCCACCTGTGTGGGCCAATCAAGACACTACACCCCTGAGCCACACTGCAGGCCATTGTCATGTGGCCTAATGCCAAGGTATTTCCTTCACCTAGCCTTGTGCAGCCTTCTGGCACAGTCAACCACTACACACCTGTGAAGCAATGCACCCATGCATGTCAGTCCGTGCACCGTGTGTCTGTGCGTGTGGAGTATAACGCTTTTGACCCCATTCACACTCACTATAACTCCCATTGGCCTACTGAAGCATGCTGTATGATGTCAGACTCCTTCACATACCCTTTGCCCATATATCATCTGGCTAACCCCTGTGGTGCATGTGATACCTGCGTATTACTGCATTGTGGCAAACTAGTTAGGAAGTCTATTCCTGACCCTGTCAACTGTGTTAATGTGTGTGAGTCCCTGACAGTGTGTGGCTGTGTTGACGTTGACACCTGTTCATGTGGACAGGCATGTGTACTACACCTACCTTATCGCTCCTATATCACTGTTGCAGATGTTACTCACCATCAGATATACCTTTGGACACCTCCCCAACATGTAAGCTATGTGGTGCATGCAATAACTGCATAGACATGTGATAGCAAAACACAGTCAGTCAGGGGTTTGAAACCCCCTGTTGGTAAGTATGCAACACAAACATGCTTAGGTTTTACTCTCCCACCCCCTCCCTGACTTATTTTCTCTGTCTGTCTCTCTCACTCCCTCTCTGGTGGATGTGAAGAAATACACCTGCTTTGCTTAGGCAGCAGCTTGTGTTTTGTAAGTGATGCTCATGATCAGCTGATGGCCTCTGCACGAATTGCAGTTCCCCTCTAGCTGATTGCATGTGGATAGCCAACTGCATGGAAACACACTCCAATATCTAGGAACATCATTTGGGTGATGGGACTTTTCATTCACTGTGAGCAGGACCTCAATGTGGTGTTTGGCAAACAGCATCACAGATGGTATTGGGATTTACCTCTAACATACACTGTGGAGACAGGCAACAAACAGGAGGGAGATGTACCAGACATGATTACAGAATGTAAGTGTTGCTCTTCTGCATTTGGAGTAATGCTGGTTTAACAGGGTGTGTGTGGATAAGACTGGTCTACATGATTTAATACCTGTCATGACAGTGTTATGTGTTTGAGGAAACTCCCACCTGTAGGGTTATCTGCAGACTGGGCAGTGTGTGGAGTCTTATGTTTCTTGTGTTACTCACACAACACCTATCTTAGAACTGCAGAAGCATAGTCTGAGGATTGCAGTCAGTACATTGCGACAGCCATGAGAGTTACTGACTTCATTTCCCTCATAGGACATGTCACAACAAACCCCGGTATGACAGTAAATGTAAGAGGGTATCACAACAACATGCCAATATTGGCCCAGTGTTTGTGGCTCCAGCCACAAGTCTGTCAACTTTTGTACACATGTCAGGCAGTAAGAGGTACATATGTTCTGTACACCATTATTTATTGACATCATACCTGATAAGCCCATCAGATAACAGACTGCTAGACATGTTATGTATTGTAGGGGTTATTTCTGAGGACATAACCTGGGCATCCTGTGGTTGTGTGTACAGTACTGGGGTCTGTGTACTTATGGTGATTGTCGACAGTATGTGTATTGTGTGTACATACCTTGGCCTGTGCACAGACTGTGGTAGATGCCATTGTTCTTGGTCCTGTTCTATCCGATGTTACATGCTGCTCCAGTGTATGGTACCCTATCAGTTCACGTCTGTAGGGCCAAACACGCACGTGTTCCATACCACAGACAGGCATCGGACTACACTGTGTTGTGATCCAGTTTATGTAGGGTTAGTGTGAGAGTGGCACATATGAGGCTAGTGTTTATCAGACAGTCCATATAGTGTCATATTAAGCTTGTGTACCATATGTGGCTGTGTTCACATTGGTTGTGGATATGCACTCTCTCACAGGTGTCCAATACTCTGTGCTGTGACATGCATGTAGAGCCTGCTTTGCAGGTACATGTGTATTCCCCCATACAAAATGTAGTCCAGTGTTGTGGCAGTCTGCCTGTAGTTTGCACAGTACTTTGTTACATGCCTAGCAGCTTAGTGTAATTACCCAGTGTGCTGTTATGTCTAGTTATTTGCAAGACATACTGCTGCCAGGCCACCATAACTGTTGTGTATTTCTGGCAAAGTAGTGGGATTATGTACAGTTGTATGTTACTAGCTACTGGGTAGTATGTGGCCATGTGACCTCTGCACCACCAGGTATTATGTGTCATGACAGACTTGTGTGTGTGAATGCATAAACTGTGTGGGCATATGTAGTCCAGTATTTACGTGATATACCCATGTACATGGCTGTTAACATCCACATTGTAAGGGGTGGTCCACATGTCTTGCACAAAGGGGAGCTGTGTACACCTCTGGACTGACCACAGAGTGCCAGACTGTCCACATATATTGGTCATATCTCTGCTGTAGCTCACAGGATCATTACTGTGCTAGCAGTGGTACTATACTATGATGTCCTTAGGATGTCTGTCAGTAACCAATAGCATACATTGAAATGAGACAGTGTGATGACCCAGAAGGTAAAACAATAAAGCATAGACTGAAGCTGACACAGGAAACACAAGTTTAATACACAAGCCACAGACAGTTCACATAAACGCCTCCAAATACACAGTACATTTTCGTTTCTCCTACTTCATCAGATGTGGGCCGTTTCCAAAGTTAACACATTTTATAAAGCACATTATTTCAATTAACAAATCACCTTTGCTGAGCAATCAACTTGTAATTAAAAAAGTGCTTTTGTGCTTTTAACCTGATGTTAACATTTTATGTTTAACATGATAAAAAATTAAAGATATGTACCAATACATTACTAAATCACATAATCTTATTATAAATAACCATTCACTTTTAAAATTGTGTTCAACTTTGGTAAAATGCATGAATGAATTAAAAAATAATAATAAAGTAAAAAATGAATAATAATAAAGTAAAAAATAAAATGGCATACATGTCAAAACCAGATGTGACCTCCCACATACAACATGTCTGTTAAGACAACCCCAGTTACAGCAGCAACAGTCTACATACATACCTGCAATACATACATGACATCCCCTTGCACTAAGAGGTTGAGACGATTGGTGCTGAGGTAGGACTCCACTCCATGTTCTGGACATATGGCAAAAAAAAAATCTACACACATATTATATATATATATATATATATATATATATATATATATATATATATATATATATCCATATAGATATATACACATATAAATATCTACATACATATTATATACACACACACACATATACATACATATACAAACTCAAATATATACATACACACAGCTATATATGTCTACACATATCCAAATATATAGATATATATGCACATATAGTTATGGATATCTACATATATATCAACATAAATAGGTATATCTGATTAGATATGTATCCACATATAGTTATAGATATCTACATATCTATCGACATAAATACATAAATAGGTATATCTGTACACATAAGCTGTGAATATATATATATATATATATATATATATATATATATATATATATACACATATATATACACACACATACACACACACAGATCTAAAAATGGCCATATATATGATGCACTATACAGATGTGTAGAAATATATGTGAATATATATGCGTATGTACATGTAGGCATATATCTACATATGTATATGTATATATCCATATCCTTGTCATGTGTAAACATTACGGTTATGTATACCTTCCCAGATGTATCACCCTGTATGTATCTGATATATGTATATTTAGATATAACAACATATGTGATGCGACAATAATATCACTAACAAGTACTACAAAATTGTGGACGTCAAAGCAATTGTTCAATACTATTCAATATGTGTACTGACAGATATATTAGAAAAACAACTACTGTCTTCACAGCTGTCATGGCGTAGTGGTTAACTGTTGTGACTACAGTGTGCAGGGTCCTGGGTTCAAGTCCTGCAAGAGCTGTTTGTTGCTGGGTAGAACAAGGGCTGTTGGATACAGAATGGTTAAGGCAGTTTTGAGCAGCTTTAAGTGTGATTGCACAGGTTTGCACAAAGCTAAGTGGTGCTTACGTATGGTTAAATGTAAGGGTGCTTACACCATGTTGGCTTCGCTTACCAGTGCACAAATGTGCTCAGATGTTATATTGCAGCAATGCTGACACTTGCAAAGCATGGCTCAGCCCTGGTAACCAGTGCTCACATCCCAGTCTGATAACATAGCAGGGCAATGACATCTGTAATAAGTGTATGTAATGCCATGTACAAAACATGCATCTATGTGCTGTCATTACAGTAGCAAGGGGTGTGAGTGTCATGTCTGGGACACTCAAATATATAAAGCCTGTACATCACTCTTATCCATGTGAATGTGCTGCATACAAGGGTACTAACCCAGGTTACATGCCGTCACACTGACATGTAGTGTATCATGGCATTCCACTGTTGACAGTGCTTTCCCAGGCAAGAGTAGATTTCTAAATGTAGTACTGACGACAAGCACCCCAGCAGGCATAGCTGGACTCTGAGGTCTCACTGTTGTGTTCCTGGTGTGTGAGCTGTGTCACAGTATATATCCTCTACTGGATAATGATCTGACATGTGGAAAGTAACTGTAGACTACTGTCTGTACAGCACATGTCAGTGAGGGCTTCCAACATTTAGTAATGGCATACATGTTGGTGTCAGATGTCTATCTGTCGGCACATTCATCCTACTGCATAGCTACTTGCCAAGCTGATGTCTGTCAGTCCCTGTACAGGTGTGCAGATGGCAGGTGTTCAGCTTGGATACGTACAGGGAACCTATGCTTGACTGATACTGACATGTCTGCCCAGCTGTGTTATAACTGGCACATACAGGAGACAACACCCTGCACACACCACATGCCACGGGTACCTCCACTACACTACCACAGTCAACAGAACATGCTTGGGTACAGGTCTCCATCACAGACACTAACCATGTGTTGTAATACATGTTGCATACATGTCAACTGGATCACTTCAGTGGCCATTTGCAGGAGGCACCCAGATGATTGGCTGATACATGTCACTCTCACCCTGAGGGTCACCTCAGTAGTGTCTGTCAATAGATTGCCTGCTGGCACATGGCAGGCGGTATGATACCACTGTACACACATCCCCTACACTTCCCATTTCTCCATGGACAATAGCCAGGCACACAACTATGACCACCTGCAGTGATGCATCTCAGTACTAACAAATATGTACATGTGCATTACTGAGGATACCAGTGTTTGTGTGTTAGTACACCTGTAGTTGGGGATACCACGAGGGCCTTCACACCCACCGCAACACCCATTGCCATAGTAAGATGTGGCTGCTGCTGTACCGGACATTACATGTACCCTGTTACACTCCTCTCCCTAATGGCTACATGAGCCTTGCAGTACCAGCGCAACAGTGTTGTACAAATGGATTGATAGGTATGGGATACCCATTGAGTTCTGGCAAGTGTGTGCATGTCTGTATATCTGTAGGGTACAGCATTCAGAGGCCACATACTCCTATTACAATACACATTGCCGCACAGTGGTACGGATAGTGTTGTTGCTGCCCATAGGTGAGGCATGGCAATTCATCACTCTACTATGCCTGTGGCATGTACATTACATGCATATCCCTGTAGTACCACTGTTGGGATGGACAATGGGTTGTATCGCAGTCGTGGGCAATGTGTGATGGTGGGTATGTCAAGAGTGTCATCATGGGTTCCAGTGTGTACAATATCCACTGTGGGGTGTTGGTGCTGTGTACACTGTCATTACACCATGGTACACCCGGTACATGTCCCATGTACACTGTATGGTGACCACTGTCACCATCAACCATAGAGGTAACTGATACCACAATCCAGCCCAGTTATGCATGTGCTGTGTGCAACCTACCTGTATTGGACACACTGACAAGTTAGCACTGATAGGCCCAGGTCTCTTGGATGTGTGTCGGGTCTATATTATTCGAATGAAAACCAGAATGCGCAAATCCAGTTTTAATGACACAAAATGAGCGAATGTCGCAAACATCAAATCACAAAAATAAAAAAGTAACACACAAAAGCTTTCACTAACTGTGGGGGGCTGTGCTCCCAACACCCCCGCTACTTAAATATACCAACTCCGAGATCGCACTCCATTGAAGTAAAGGGAAGAATTCTTTACAGCAATCTCAGTTCTGCTCCCAACACCCCCGCTACTTAAATATACCAACTCCGAGATCACACTCCATTGAAGTAAAGGGAAGAATTCTTTACAGCAATCTCAGTTCCTTCCTTCGATATTTGCGACATTCACCTATTTTGTGTCACACTGGATTCACGCATTACGGTTTTCGTTCAAATACTATAGAGCCTGTGTGTCTGCCTATTATGTGTCTGTTAATATGTATATGATGGTATGTCACACTATGTATTGTCCATATACAACCATTAAATCCCCCATTACCGTACTGTACATGTTTGAGGGATGTTCTGCATATAACATGTAACCTGGAACACACCTCACCCTAAACGCTGTGTGGTATGTGCAATGAAAGCCACACACTTCAGTAGCACTACATACCTAGGTAGGGGGTCTAGTCCCACTGTTGCCGAATAAGAGTGTGCGTGTATGTGGATGGATCTACATCAGGTTGCTGATTATACATGTCCTAGTGGGTCACCTGTCCATGTGGCACAGGCAGTAACTTTTATACAAACCTGTGACGTGTTCAATTGTACCCAGGATATGTCACAGCCATGGTGTCACCACAGTGCCATACCCCTTGTGGAATAGGACTGCAGACCATCCTCCTGCTGACACATGTACACCTACAACAGAAATGGATAACATTATGGAGACCACAATCACTCAGTGTTACTAACAGCTATAATGCATCATGGCTGAACAGCTACACTACCTGACATGTATGCATTAAACATTACTCCTGACAACATGTTACACAGCAGTACATTGGTATACTGTAGTACAGTCACAGTGTGCATTAGAACCATATTAGCCTGCCCCTGCATCGATGGTATGGATGACAGGGATGTGGCACGGGTATCATCATATGCACAGGGTGTGTTGGTTTGCCAGAGACAGATGGTGGGCCTTACATTTGACACCATGTGTGTGGGTGAGGGGTGTAATTAGTTGAAATGGGCGTGGTGATGTGGTGTGTGTAGGTATGGGGTTGCCCTAGGTGTGTTTGTATAATGTGTGGGTATGCATGCACACAGTTCTGCCATGTGGCTGCCCTATGCAGGTGTCTTGGACAGCTGCAGACCATACCTGGCAGAGTGTGCAGTTCACCACCTCTGGTCACGGACACACAGACTGTGCCTGCCAGGGGTTCCATGGGTACATCCAGGTACAGGCCTCAATGTGTTACTCTCCCCTGGTGATGACAGATGTCTGTTGGAAATAGGTCCCTCCTGGCACTGGCCAGGGCCAGGTGCACATGGCCTGATGTGGTGTGGACAGTGCCTCCCCTGCAGTGCTGGGACTGGTACTGCCACTATGGGACCGCCTTGATGTCCTACCATGTTCACATTGACTGCCAGCTGTTGGTGTTGCTGGCCTACGTCCACACGGCCATCTCCCTACTCCCACCACATGTTCGAGCATGGACAAACCATGGTCGATGAGGCCCACCATCTCACCAAACCATCTATACATGACCTCGGTATAATCATGGAGGGCACCAGCAAGTTCATGGAAGTTGTCGCTTACAGATGAGAGAGCAGCCCTCTGCAGCTGCAAGCTCTGTCTGGTGTACAGTTTCACACGTGTCTGCTCCCCCATGATAGTCTGAAACATGCAACTGGTGGTACCAGTTGTGGCACTTCTGCCAGGGGCATGATGACCAGCAGCCCTACCACAAGCACCTCAGTACATCTGCCTATGTGGTGCCCTGCCGGACATCCAGCTATGCCTGCTGTGACCAAACACAGTAGGCATAGATACCACACTCTCCTCTGCACTGCCAACAACCGCCAACTGTCCGTCTGCTATGGCCACTGGTGATGGGGCATGCATAGGCACTGTAACTTTGTGCAGGGTTAGGGTTGCTAAGAGGGGGGATATCAAACGATGTGCAATTTCGGCTTCTGACAACCCCGCCTGTGTCTCAACAGTTCTGTCATCATCTTCGGAGTCTGTATGGACACCAACCTCAGACTGCATGCAGGATGGACCCTGACCCACCTCACCACCCGTGGGGAAAAACAAGAAATACACTTTAAGACCTGTACAGCATTGCATAACAGTACACACACACACACACACACACACACACACACACACACACACACACACACACACACACACACACACACTCTGAAATTCCACCATAATACCTACCTGTCCCTGAGTTTACAGACAGTCCCACGTTTATTCACATAAGTTCTCCATCCTGCATCACACTTGGTAACATACACTCATTAACACCACTCATTATCGTATCATTCCTCTAAATACGTAGACAAGTGATCACAACACAACACAAGACCTGTTACTCCATTACCTCCTTGACTTGAATGAAGTAAGTTTTACATGGCCTCACTGCTGTCATCCAGTGTTTACCCTGGGTATATCTGGACATTGTGAACATGGCTCCCATATGTTAGGGGCTACTACGTTCACTCCATAATGTCACGCTCTGGAGTGTCATACGTAACTATTGCTCAGTACATGCCAGATCTACTGCTCAATCAGCTTATCATGTGGACAACAGTAGTATATGGATACACTCCCTAGTGTCGTCTAGTAAATCCCCAATGCATCTGTACTGCTGCATACATGGGTAGTCATTCACCTTTCGGCTGATTGCAATATTAAGGATATACCTGGTGTCTAGTTTCCCTCCCAATACATGTTCCATACTACAGACCTTATTATACTATTGGCTGTCCTGTGATTACATATCAGACAAGTAATCCTAGTGTCTCATGTGTCAGTCCATGTACATGTACTGCAAAATTCCAAAGGGAAGTGCTGCTGTATGAACAACCCCACAATAACACGCGCAGACATGGACATCCACACAAACACACACACATCCTACATGGATCGACCCCCCTCCACTCCACCAGATTACACTTACATACAAAATCCCCCCCCACATACATACACACACACACCTAGAGGTGAGGTTGCACAAAGATAGTACACACAGTCCTCCCATTACCCATCTGTCAACATGCATAACATATGGTACTCAAGAGCATGCAGTGCAGCTATAGTCAATCCATGCTAGCAACAGTATACATGTGTGTGACGCATGGGCTGTGTTAGTAGGTGATGCCCCTTCCCCTGGAAAACACTGCATCCATGTACACAGTATTGCTGTGCACCTGTTCTGCACCCTGCCATGTACTGTGCATCAAACCTCACAGGTGTACAAACCATTGCTGAATGTGTATTACTGTGTCAGTTATGTCGGCTCTACTGCTCACAGCCCCTATGTGTTTGAGCGACACATACCTGGGATGATATGTGGACAGATGTCATTTGTGAATGCCTGATGTTTGGTTTACAGATCTCAACATCAGCAGTGCATGTATGACCAATATGATACTATTACACTGACAACCATTAAACCTTACCATGGCTATGGGGAGTGTACACACCCTTATTGATAGGATGCACGCTTCCTTATATGTCATGGGACCACATCACCGCATATATTAACATTACATGAGCCTGATATGTGACATATGTCCTGCACATTCACATGCAGTGTCTAACAAATGTGTTAGGTGTGCAGATGCTGATCACGATGCATACACTCTGTGGGTGCATATGTGTGCACGCCGTTATCATGACAGTTTGTTGCACCTATTATGTATACTACAGCAGTCACTATTCCTGGCAGGGGTATACTAGCATGTGCCATCTGCATTTGCCAGTATATGGTCAGTCTGCCCTACGCATGTCCCCCAACTCTGCATGATTGCAAGGTCTACTCATGTGCACATCCCTTGGAGTTCACACACTCCTGTCACTATTGCTGTGGAGTTAAGGTTATGTCTGCCACAGTTCCTGAACCTGACTGCGTGCAGATACACCCATTCTTAGCATCCTTAGGATCCCTGCTGCAGTGCACTGGTGTGTCATGATGACACACCCTCCCCACCTTCCACCTTTTTGAAGATGCTTGACAATTCTAGCTTACACGTGTGTCAGTTTGCAGTGTCCCAAACACTGAAAACCATGTGTAACAGCTTAGTCCCAGCTACTGACTGGCAAAGATACAGATGTACACTGGCACCGGCACAGTGCAGATGGGGATGGTGGATCTGAGGTGGGGTGAGGCATTGGTTGTGCAACACCTGTATCTTACATAATACTGTCTGTAGTTTTCCAACATGGTCATGGTACACCAGTACACATTGCAATGCATGACTATTGGGGACCACTTCTGTTATGCATACAAAACCTGTAGAGAGGCATGGCTGATGTTTCCTGTGGTACAACTGTCACATCTGTTTACCATAACCCATAGGCCATGCACTTGGAGTCCAGGCAATTGCTGACATGGGTAATGCACAGCTAGTACTTGCTGGGCATTTCTGCTACCCCCTCAGTGTTGTGGCATGTTAGTGGGCAGCCCACATGACCAGTTTTCTACAAGTGACAACATTTGTCTTGGGTGGCCATCTGTTTATTTCCTACATCATTCCTGTCCCATACATCCTTGCCACATACATGACTGCACCATTTGCCATGGCATATGCAATGGTGAGGTACGGCTACATGTACAGCATATGGGTGCTACCTATTGGGTATGGGGCCAACACCATGTCATGTAAGATGTGTGCAAGCCATGCCTGCATCTGTTGCAGGTAAGTGTGCACAAATATGGCCAAACGTTTTGGACAGCTGACCACTATGTGGTGTGACATTGGGGACATGTACTTGCTGAATGCTGCATTTCCATGACAAATGCATGTAGGGAGTACCTCAACAGCTGCCTCCACTATATTTTCTCTGGAGTGTGTGTACACATATGCTTCCAGTGACTGTGAAGGTATGTATTCCTCATATTTGCTGCCCTAACCTACGGTTCTGTATTACACACTCAGTATTCATGTTGGGACCACATTGCAGGTGTTAAGGGTTGTGGACCACAGTATTATGATGTGCCATAGTGTAGATCTGTAACAGTTGCCATTGTATATGCACTGTTGTAGCACTGTATAAGGGTGATGTTTCACACATGTCCCTACTGTAGGCCATGTGTCCCACCATTATGTTCAACCATGTGGACACATTTTGCAATGACAGGATGTTAGTTATCTTGCAGGTGTCTGACATACCCTTCAGATATGCCAGCATGGTCACCACTGTGATGCAGTGCAGTTAATAGCAACAATACGTGAACATGTACGGCATGCATTATGGGTAGGTGTGTTAGATGTGTGCATGGAATATACCATAGCCATTACATGACCGGTGTATTGGTAAGCATGAACATAAACCATATTCACCAGCTACAGGCTGCTGTCTTGGTGGTATACCAGAGGGACCTACATAAGAACGTGACAGTTGTGATGTCAGTGGCCACAGCTGTGGCACTGCTACAGGGTGGGTGCAGTATTACAGTACATTAATAGTACACCTCCACAATACTACAGCTTATGCACATCTGTTTATAACTACTATGCAGCAACAGACTATATACATATATATATATATATATATATATATATATATATATATATATATATATATGACATAGGTTCATAGTTCATAGTTTAGTACTAAGCTAACTGCCCTTCTGAGCCATTTTAAGCCTAGCCAATTATCCCGTCTGAGACTCAAACTCTGCACCTTGTGTTTGTTAGGCAAACACCTTAGCCATTAAGCCACCCTCCCAACCCCCATTAAGCCACCCTCCCAACCCTAGGTTGCATATATGCATGATCTACCTGTGTAGATGCGGATGAATATGCAACAGTGGTCTACTGGATGTGCCCTGTGGCCTTACCTGCATGCTCTTCAGCCAGTGTGTGGGTAGCACCCACCTCCACAATGGTATCTATCAGTTGTTGGGTTTGTGAGTGGGCAGGTGTCATGAGGCTGGAGAGGAGGTCCTCAACATGTGTTGGGGGGATGGATGGCATGACCCACCACCTGTTGCGTGGTGATCCCCCCAGACTGCAGCAGCATGCTGATGGTGCAAAGCAGGTCACTACAATGATGCCGGACCTGCTCATAATCAGAAGTTATGTACTCACCATAACGTTCCATCTGAGTAGAAGTTTGTCAGCAACCTTTGGGAATCGGATCCGACCTCGGATCCGAGACAGCAGTTTTCAACAGCTTTAGATCCGAGCTCCAAGCTCCTCCCCTACCCATAACCCCCTGCCAACCCTGACTGACCCCAGATCAAGTTTTCCCAACAGCAGAAACTGCTAGCAATGATTAATCCCAAGATAAGTGGGTAAAAACCCATGGACCTGAGTAAACATTTGCAAGTGAGGGGGCAGGAGGGATGGACGGTTGCTGACAAATGAAGTTTACCTACTCAGATGGAACGTTATGGTGAGTACATAACTTCTTAATCTGAAGTAGTTAACTTCATTTTTGCAGCAACCTTTGGGACAGAGTCCCCAGCTACCTGA
Organism: Protopterus annectens; assembly: GCF_019279795.1. NCBI lineage: Eukaryota > Metazoa > Chordata > Ceratodontiformes > Protopteridae > Protopterus > Protopterus annectens. The sequence goes on along the minus strand of NC_056735.1, from coordinate 649,926,754 downwards.
ATCTTGGGCGGCCTTAATGGAAGGATGTTCCGGAGCACTGCAGAGCCAAAGGATGCTCTCCCTCTGGAGATAATGTCCAATTTGTAGTGATTGATAAAAGTATGAGATGAAGCCCAAGTGGCTGCAGAGCAAATATCATCCAAAGAAACTCTAGCTCTAAAAGCCGCAGAGGTAGACATAGATCGAGTAGAGGGGGCATGGACTCCCTGAGGTGCGGGCCTGCCCGAACTTTCGTATGCTAAAAGGATACACTGTGAAATCTATCTACAGAGTGTGACTTTAGACACAGATTTACCCAAGTTAAATTTGGCAAAGGAGACGAACAACTGGTCGGATTTCCTATGACCAGATGTCCTGTGGATGTAGAAGCGAAGTTGTATATGCACATCCAATGAGTGTAATTTGTATTCCCCTTTGTTATGGTAGTTGGGAAAAAAGACCGGCAAGTTGATGGACTGGTTAATATTTGACTCAGGGGCAACCTTGGGAAGAAAGGAGGGATTGGTCCTGAGGTAAACTCTATCCTTGTGAAAGGTCAAGTATGGGGGTTTTACACAGAGGGCCTGTAGTTCAGAGACCCTTCGAGCCGAGGTGATAGCGACAAGAAAGGCAGTTTTCCATGATAAGAATTTAAGATCTATGGAAGCTGCAGGCTCAAATGGGGGAGCTGTCAAGGCCTGAAGCACCAGTGTTAAATTCCAAGGAGGGACTACATCCTTCACTGGGGGTCTGAGCAGAAAGGTGCCCTTCAAAAAGGTCTTACACAATTTCGTGGTGATCAAAGGGCCCAATTCATTTCCAACGTGATAATGAGAGATAGCTGCTAGTTGGACCTTGACTGTGGAGGAACTAGCTCCCTGATGAAACATTCCTGACAGAAAGTCTAATACAGTGGGCAGAGGAGCTGTAAAAGGATCCAAATTTTTGCATTCCGCCCAAATGGAGAAACGTTTCCATTTGCTGCTATAGATCTTTCTAGTAGAAGGCTTGTGCGCAGCTACTAGAATGGTTTTAACTGGGGAAGAGATACTGGGAGTCCTAGCTATGAGTGGAACTGGAGCAGCCAAGCTGTGAGCTTGAGGTTGTCCAGGTTCGGGACTGGGAGATCTAGGGGGTGGTATATCAGATCCGGATGGGGATCCAGAATCCAAGGAGGATTCACCAGATGAGACCAAAGGTAAGGGAACCAGGTATGACGAGGCCAAAATGGGGCAATGAGGATTATCCTGCTCCCCAACAGACTGGCTTTCTGAAGAAACTTAAGCATTAAAGGAAGAGGAAGGTAAGCATAAAGAAGACCGGGAGGCCAAGCATGCACCAGAGCATCTCTCGGGGGTTCCCCGGAGGGGGAAATGAGAGCGAAGTAGTCATAACATTTTGTGTTTGAGGGAGAGCAAAGAGATCGCAACAGGGTTGACCCCATTTGGCGAAGATCCGATTTGCTATCTCGGGATTCAGAGACCACTCATATGATAACAGGATGGTGCGACTTAGTTTGTCCACTAGGATGTTGGACCATCCCGGAATGTGCATTGCTATGAGAAAGCGGTTGGTGGAGATCGCCCATTCCCACACCCTCATGGCCTCTCGACAGAGTGGGTAAGACCTGGTTCCCCCCTGTTTGTTGATGTACCAGACAACTAACATGTTGTCCGTCTGAATCGCAATCGTTCCTACATAAAGACGGTCCTGAAGTGCTTGCAACGCTAACAGCACTGCCTAGGACGTTGATATGCAGTGAGGTCTCCGTGAGGTCCCACATGCGTTGGACTGTCCTGCCTGAACAATGCCCCCCCACCCGAGGCGGGAGGCGTCCGTGGTCACCGTGGCTAGTGTAGGGGTCATAGAAAAGGGGCGTCCTTGCTGAAGGTCCAGAGATTGGAGCCACCATGGGAGGGCCCTCTTGCAGGCCCTGCTGAGGGGAATGGGATGGCTCAGAGGGTCGTGAAGAAAGGACCACTAGACCTGGAGGGTCCATTGTAAGACCCTCATGTTTAAACGTGCCATTGGCAATAGGTTGATCGCTGCCACCATCGAGTCAAGAGCCCTCAGGACCAATTCCGCTGGAGGAGCTGGAGATTGTAGAATTGCCTGCACAAGTAGCCTCGGGGATAGTAGCTGGTCTGTGGTAAAGAAAGCTAAGAGCTGGTTTGTGTCCAATCTGGCCCCTATGAAGTCTATAGTCTGAGTCAGAGTAAGAGATGACTTCTCTATGTTGATAGTGATCCCCAGCCGGGGAGCTAGACAAAGAAAATAGTTTCTGGCTGCACAGAGTAGATGCCTTGTTGGGGCGGTCAGGAGCCAGTCGTCCAGGTACGGGAAGAACTGAATTCCCTGGAGACTCAGGTGGGCTGCTATCACTGCTAACACTGTGGTGAACACCCTGGGGCTGTGGTGAGACCAAAGGGGAGGACCCTGAATTGGAAATGACTGGCTCCCAGCAGGAAGCGGAGGAACCTCCTGGATCGCCTGTCCATCAGAATGTGGTAGTACGCATCCTTGAGGTCTACAGAGCACATCCAATCGTTCTCCAACAAAAGGGGGAGAATGGATTGAAGAGTGGTTACGGACAGGTTCAGGGAAGAGAGGTCGAGGATCGGTCTTAAGTCCCTCGTCTTTTTTGGCACCAAGAAGAACCTGGAGTAAGACCCGGAACCGCACTGGTCTGGGGGGACGTGTTGGATGGCTCTTTTTTCCAGCAAATGTTGGATTTCCATTGCGGCCTCCCTTTGCTCGGGTGGGACATAGGGGAGTTATCTGGGGCTGCGTGGGTAACGAGAAAAGGGAATTTGGTATCCTCTGGATATGATGCGAAGCACCCAGCAGTCTGTCGTGATGGACTCCCAAGCTGGGTACTTCAAGAAATGCCCCCCGACTGCCTCCAGAATGGAGCAGTCGGGCAACCCCTCAGGGGTGTTGTGTGGGTTGGTCCGAGAAGGGTTCTCTGGATCCAAAGTTCTGCGGGCCCCCTCTGCCTCTAGAGTGGCATCCACCCTGCCCTCCTCTGCCACGGAAGGGCTGGGAGTCCGGTGCGGGACGGGACTGTTGTGACTTCCGGAACCACATCTTCTTCTGTCCCTTTTGGTTCTTAGAAAAGGACCTCTGGGGAGCAGAGAAGCAGACTCCGATGGCAGACAACGTCTTCCCGTCCTTTTTGCTCTGGACCAAGGTATCTCGCATGGTTTTGCCGAAGAAGGCAGAACAATCAAAAGGGGCATTAGCAAATGATGCCTTAAAGGGTTCCGCGAAATCAGTGTCAGAGCCAGGCCTGACGTCTCATAACGAGGCCCGCTCTGCCGGCTCTAGCGGCTCCTTCCGTGGCATGAGACAGAAGCCGCATAGAGGTGTTGGATATGGATCGTAGAGTGGCCATCCGGGTGGAGTGCAATTGTTTGACCTCCGCCGACATGGACTTGGGGGGCGATGCAGCATACTCTTGGATAATGTCCCGCTGCAGTCGGAGCACATGTGCTATGTAGTTCAGCAGTCTCACAGAGAAGGTCGCTGAACTAAACACCCGCTTCCCTAGGCAGTCCATCGACCGAGACTCCTTGCTCGGGGGATGAACCGAGGGACTCTCCTGAGCAAGTTCCCTCTTGGTGGCCGCCGCCACCAACATGGCATCTACAGGGGGACCCTTACTCCAGTGGGACTTGTCAGAGGGTGGGCTAAGGATCTTGTCCGGGCGCTTGGGGACTGGCTCCACAGTGTCCGGCTCTTTCCACGCCCCGGTAGTGATCAAGTCTACCAGGGGGTCGGCCGGAGGGGACACCCAAGAGGTAGACGGGCCTGCTTCAAATGCCTCCAGGAACACGGATTCGTCCGAGGTAGGCTTTGGGGCAGACCACCCCCCCTCCTTTATTCTGAGCATCTCCATGATGTCACCAAATGAGACCTCTTCGGGGGGTGATCTTGGGGAGCCTTCCCCTTCCTCCAAATCCGTGTCCTCAGTCAAGGACTCAGGGGAGTCCAGGTGCCTCCTCTTGCACCTTCACTTGTGAGGGACCTCCTCGGGGGGGCTGTCCGAGGAGGTCTCACCAGCAACATCTTGTTCCACTGGAACTACCTGGGACGTCAAAGAAGGCTGTCCCTGGGGCCAGGTGATGGAAGCCGGGCCCAACTGAGAAGGAGTGCAGGGTGGAGCCGTGGCAAGGGTCGGGGGCCTGGAATCCCTCGACAGAACCCTCTCCACCATGTTGAATGCAGAGGGAGAGCTGCTCTCTCTGGGATCCAAAAGCAGGCTCTCCCTCGGATCAGACGGACGGATTGGGGCCGGCGCCGAACCGATCGGTTCCGATGGACCAGCATGCTCCGACCCGGATGGAGCTGAAGGCATACCGATACCTGCGGATCTGAAGCTCAGCCCTCGGCTCCGTGAGATCAGATCCGAAGAAAATGGACCAGACAGAATCGAGGGAAGTGTCAGCACCGAAGTACCCGAGACTATCGGTGCCGACACCCCCCCGGCTCCAAGGCTGCCTGGCTCTGAAGACTCCAAACCTGGGAAATGGGACGGAGAAGGAGCTATCGGGGCAAAGAAGGGGGTCGAGCTCCCCCCCCGGAGGGGGGTGGCAGGAGCACTCCCATCTGCAGTTGGGCCTGGAGGAATCTTCTCATCATCCGGTCCAAATCTGCATCTGTGAGACTTCTCGTAGATCTCGACGAGGCCACTGAGGCGGGGCTGGAGTGTCGCCTCGATGACCTCGAAGGAGATCGGGTCTCATCCTCCTCAGGACCCGGTGAAAAGCACGGGGACCGGATCCGAGAACCAGAAGACCTGGAGGGAGAAGACCGCTTAGCCGGGGGGACCGAAGTGGAGGCCTCGGCCCACCGCTTGTGGTGCTTATCCCTACTCCTTTCTTTCCTAGCCTCCCTCTCCTTCGAGCCTAAGGCAGGAGGTTGAGTCCCGGCCTGGGGGAGGGAGGGAAGCAGGAGTGGCAGCCGCCGCAGCCGCTGTGGGAGCCACGGAAGGACCGGAGGTAGAAGCAGAGTCCAGGGGCAGAAGACACGCCAGAATCAGCTTAGACCTCCGGTCCTTAAGTGCCCTAGGGTTGAACGCTACACAAATGGTACAACCAGGGGACAGGTGTTCAACCCCAAGGCACAATACACAGAGTGTGGCCATCCGCTGGTGACAGCTTATGGCCACACTCTGTGCACTCAGACATACTCAAGAAAGTAACTCACACACACAAGGCCCCAAACACACACACACAACACTGACGGAACCATGAATGAAGGGGGAGGATAACTAGAAATAGACTAAACTAAGAGAGATTAGACTAAAAAGGGTACTAAACACAGTCTCACACCAAAGATTAAAGAAAAGTTGTAAAAAGTAAAATTTTTTCTCACAAAGAGAATGAGAACGCCAGGAGACTCTGGATCAAGCTGCTGAATGAAACCGCGGCAAACTAGATCTGGGGTCAGTCAGGGTTGGCAGGGGATTATGGGTAGGGGAGGAGCTTGGAGCTTGGATCTAAAGCTGTTGAAAACTGCCGGCTCAGATCCGAGGTCGGATCCGATTCCCAAAGGTTGCTGCACAAATGAAGTTAACTACTTCAGATCTGTGGTTATGCAGGCCGACATCATTGACCCTGTGGACTAGATCGTTCCAAAGGGCAGTTTGCTCCTGCTGCTCATGGCTGTCCTGCTATAGAGAACTTGATAGTGCTGTATCAGGTGGTTAAGAATGACCTCATTTTCTGCGGCTGAATACACTGGTAACCAGCCATGGGACATCTTGCCTAAAAGACAAAGATGGAAACAGGTCTGAGCAACTCACACAGCAAGGTTACCATAGTTCTTAATACACATCTCTGTCTCCCCCCCACCATATCAGCGACAATAAGTTATGTACTCACCATAACGTTCCATCTGAGTAGGTGACTTCATTTGTCTGCAACCTTTGGGTCTTGGATCTGACTTCGGATCTGAGCCGGCAACTTATTTTACAACTTATGGATCCGAGCTCCTAGCTCCTCCCCTTACCCATAATCCCCTGCTAACCCTGATTGACCTCAGATCTAGTTTGCCCTTATACCAAATGTCAGACCAAAGTGTCCCAAAAGGGACCAAGAAAGGACATACGAGAATTGACTTCTGAAGGCTGGGGGGATGGTTGCAGACAAATGAAGTCACCTACTCAGATGGAACATTATGGTGAGTACATAACTTCTTAATCTGAAGTAGGGACTTCATTTGTCAGCAACCTTTGCAGCCTGTATTCTCCTTTATTCTGGTACTTAGGGAAGAAAACTGGCAGGTTAATGGACTGATTGATATTGGTTTCTGAGGCCACCTTAGGAAGAAAGGAGGGATTGGTCCTGAGGTACACTCTATCCTGATGAACAATCAAGTAGGGAGGTTTTGCATAAAGGGCCTGAAGTTCGGTAACTCTTTTCGCTGAAGTGATGGCAACAAGGAACGCCGTTTTCCAGGAAACATATTTAAGTTTGGCCGAGGCAGCTGGTTCAAAGGGGGGAGCAGTCAAGACTTTAAGGACTAATGATAGATCCCAAGGGGGCACCGCTTCCTTGAAAGGAGGCCTAAGTGGGAAGGTACCCTTGAGGAAGGTTTTACATAATTTTGCAGTCATCAAGGGACCTGACTCGTGTCCCACATGGTAATGAGAGATGGCTGCTAATTGAACCTTGACCTTAGAACAGCTAGCTCCCCATTGAAAAAGTCCGGTGAGGAAATTCAAGACACGGCAAAGGAGCCGTGAAGGAATCTATGTTATGATGATCCGCCCAGATGGAGAAACGCTTCCATTTACTGTAATAGACTTTTCTAGTGGAAGGCTTATGTGCTGCCACCAAGATGGCTTTAACTGGTGAGGAGATGCCGGGAGTCCTGACTAAGAGTGGAACTGGAGCAGCCAAGCTGTCAGCTTCAGGTTGTCCAGGTTCAGGGTCGGTAGGCCGGAGTGATGGGATATTAGATCTGGAAAAGGATCCAGAATTCAGGGAGGATTCACCAGATGAGACCACAGGTAAGGGAACCAAGTTTGACGTGGCCAGAATGGGACAATGAGGATCATTCTGCTTCCCAACCGAGAGGCTTTCTGTATTAGTTTCAGCATCAGGGGTAGAGGAGGAGAGGCATAAAGTAGACCGGGAGGCCAAGCATGCACTAGAGCGTCTCTCGGGGCTTCCCCGAGGGGGGGAAATCAGAGCGAAGAAGCTGGAGCATTTCGTGTTTGAGGGAGTGGCAAAAAGATCACAGCAGGGTTGCCCCCTTCTGCAAAAATCCACTTCACTACCCGGGAATTGAGAGACCACTCGTAAGGGGAAAGAATAGTGCGGCTGAGCTTGTCCGCCAGAATGTTGGACCGTCCCAGAATGTGCGTTGCAATAAGGAAGCGGTTGGTGGAGATCGCCCATTCCCACACCCTCATGGCCTCTCGACAGAGAGGGTAGGACCTGGTTCCCCCCTGTTTGTTGATGTACCAGACAACTGACATGTTGTCAAGTCTGTATCGCAATAGTTCCTACGGGGAGAAGGTTCTGAAGTGCTTGCAACGCCAACAGCACTGCCCTCATCTCCAGAATGTTGATATGCAAGGAGGTCTCTGTGTCGTTCCACATGCCTTGGACCGTTTTGTCTGAGCAATGCCCCCCCCACCCGAGGAGAAAGGCGTCCGTGGTCACTGTGGCGAGGGGAGGCGGCGTGCAGAAGGGTCATCCCGTATGAAGGTCCGGGGACTGGAGCCACCATAAGAGGGCCCTCCTGCAAGCCCGGCTGAGTGAGATAGGATGGCTGAGGGGGAAAAAACTGAAAAGACCATTGGACTAGAAGAGTCCACTGTAGCACCCTCATATTCAGACGAGCGTATGGAAGAAGAGTTATTACTGCTGCCATGGAGCCTAGAGCCCTCAGGACCAATTCCGCCGGTGGGGCTTTTATTGGAGGATGGCCCGCACATGAAGTCTCAGGTTTTGAAGTTGCTCCAAAGTGAGGAACGCTTGCAGACTTCTCGTATCTATTTTGGCTCCTATGAAATCTATCACTTGTGTTAGAGCAAGGGAGGATTTGCCCAGGTTGATCGTAATGCCTAGATGGGGAGCTAGGTGGAGAAGGTGGTTTCTGGCTGCGCAAGAGTAGATGCCTTGTTGGGGTGGACAGGAGCCAGTCGTCCAGGTACGGGAAGACCTGCATTCCCTGGAGTCTCAGGTGGGCCGCTATCACTGCTAACACTTTGGTAAACACCCTGGGGGCTGTGGCGAGACCAAAGGGAAGGACCCTGCACTGATAGTGACTGGCTCCCAGCCGGAAGCGGAGGAACCTCCTGGATCGTCTGTCCATTAAAATGTGGTAGTACGCATCCTTGAGGTCTATTGAGCACATTCAGTCGCTCTCCCACAAGAGGGGGAGAATGGATTGAAGGGTGACCATCCGGAATTTTTCTTTGGTTACTGACAGGTTCAAGAGTGAAAGGTCGAGAATCGGTCTCAAGTCCCCAGTCTTATTTGGCACCAGAAAGAACCTGGAGTAAAACCCTAATCCGAGTTGATCTGGGGGGACGGGCTGGATGTCTCTTTTTTCTAGCAGCTGCTGGATTTCTGCAGCTGCCGCCTACCTCTGATCGGGTGGTACATCGGGGAGGTTTTTGAGTCTGGGGACATGGTGCAGTGGAATATTGTAACCTCTGGATATGATACAAAGCACTCAGCGATCTGACGTGATGGACTCCTAAGCCGCCAGGTGCTTCGAGAAGCACCCCCTGACTGCCTCCAGAGTGGAGCAGTCAGGCAGGCAACCCCTCAGGGCTGCTGCGTGGGCCAATCAGAAAAGGTTTCTCTGGACCCAAAATTTCTCGGGGCCCCTCTGCCTCTAGGGTGGTGTCCTCCCTGTCCTCCTCTGCCATGGAAGGACTGGTTGTCCGGAGCAGGATGGGAATGTTGCGATTTCCGGAACCACATCTTCTTCTGTCCCTTTTGGTTCTTGGAGAAGGACCTCTGGGGAGCAGAGAAACGTCTTCCCGTCCTTTTCCCTCTGGACAATTGTCTCGCAAACGGTTTTGCCAAACAAGGCAGAACCATCAAAGGGGGCATTCGCAAAGGACGCCTTGAAGGGCTCCGCGAAGTCACAATGTCGGAGCCAGGCCTGACGTCCCATGACTAGGCCCACTCCGCTGGCTCTAGCGGCTACCTCTGTGGCGTGGGACAAAAGCCGCATAGAGGTATTTGAAACAGATCTTAGAGTGGCCATACGAGTGGAGTACAACTGCTTGTCCTCCACCGACATGGACTCTGGGGGGGAAGCAGCGTATTCTTTGATAAGATCTCTCTGCATCCTGATGACATGTGCCATGTAGTTCGGGGACCTTGCTGAGAAGGTCGCTGAACTAAATACCCGCTTCCCCGAGGTGATCCATCAAGCGGGACTCCTTGCTCGGTGGATGGACCGAGGGGCACTCCTCTGCTAAGTCCCTCTTCGTGGCTGCCTCCATCAACATGGCATCTACGGGGGGGACCCTTGCTCCAATGGGACTGGTCTGCAGGGGGACTCAAAATCCTATCCGGGCATTTGGGGACTGGCTCCACAGTGTCCGGCTCCTTCCACACCCTGGTGGTGATAAGGTCCACCAGGGGGTCGGCCGGAGGGGACACCCAAGAGGTAGATGGGCCTGCTTCCAATGCCTCCAGGAACACAGACACGTCGGAAGAAGCCTTGGGGGGCAGAACACCCGCCCTGATCCGGAGCATTTCCATGATTTCTCCAAAGGAGACATCCTCGGGGGGTGACCTTCGGGAGCCTTCCCCTTCATCCAAGTCCGTGTCCTCTGTTAAGGACTTGGGGGAGTCCACTTGTCTCCTCTTACACTTATGCTTGCGAGGCACTTCCTCGGGGGGACTGTCCGAGGAGGTCTCACCAGCAACATCCTGTCCCAATGGAACAACCTGGGACATCAAAGCAGGCTGTCCCTGTGGCCGGGTGATGGAAGCCTGGCCCAGCAGAGAGGGAGTGCAGGGTGGAGCCGATGCACCAGATCCGAAGGACCCGTGTGCTCCAATCTGGACGGAGCCGAAGGCACAGTGAATCCCTCTGATCCGAAGCGCAGTCCACGGCTCCGAGAGGTTGGATCCGATGAAGGACCCGACAGACTCGAGGGCAGGATCGGATCCAAAGTACCCAGTACTGTCGGTGCTGACCCACCCCCGGCTCCAACGCTGCCTGGCTCCGACCGCTCCGAACCCGGGAAGCGAGCCGGAGAAGGAGCTATCGGGGCAAAAAAAAAAGCTCCCCCCCGAAGGGGGGGGGGGCAAGAGCACTCCCATCTGCAGCTGGGCCTGGATGAACCTTCTTATCATCCGGTCCAAGTCTGCATCAGAAAGACTATAAGTAGATCTCGACAAGGCCACCGAGGCGGGCCAGGAATGCCGCCTCGATGACCTCGATGGAGATCGGGTCTCTTCCTCCTCGGGTCCTGGGGGAAAACAAGGGGATCGGATCCGAGGAGGAGAGGACCTGGAAGCCGTGGAGGGAGAAGTCCGCTTAGCTGGGGGGGCCGAAGCGGAGGACTCGGCCCGCCGCTTGTGGTGCTTCTCCCTCCTTTTCTCCCTCCTGGCCTCCCTTTCCACCTGCGTTTTAGTGGGAGTTTGAGTCCCGGCTGGGGGAAGGGGGGCAGGAGTGGCTACCACCAAGGGCCGAGGAGGAGCCATGGGAGTACCGGAGGCCGAAGCTGGATCCGGGGGCAAAAGTCCCGCCAGAACCAACTTCGACCTCCGCTCTTTCAGTGTCCTGGGGTTGAACGCTATGGAACACCCTGAGGACAGGTGTTCAACCCCAAGGCACCGAACACACAGAGTGTGGCCATCCGCCTGTGAAAGCTTATGGCCACACTCGGTGCACTTAGAAAAAATGGGCTTTGGGCCCCCCCCGACATTTTTCAAAGAAAAGAAAAACTACACAAACACACCAGGCCCCAAAAACACAAGCAACACACGCACACTCTACGAACCAGCGAGGAGAGGAAATACACTAAAAAGGAATAAAATTAACGGGGATCCTAAACACACACACTATTTAAGAACTGAAAGATTTTCTGTTTTAACAAGTTTTCTGACTAAACTTATTTGAAAGTCGCCAGGAGCTCTGCAATCCAGCCATCTCTTCTAAGAGCGGCAAACTAGATCTGAGGTCAATCAGGGTTGGCAGAGGATTATGGGTAAGGGGAGGAGCTAGGAGCTCGGATCCATAAGCTGTAAAATAAGTTGCCGGCTCGGATCTGAAGTCGGATCCAAGACCCAAAGGTTGCTGACAAATGAAGTCCCTACTTCAGATCAAAGTGTTCACACAATTCAGTAGGTATGGCTAAAACTTACCTACCATTGGGACAAATTTTGTGCTGTGTTTATAGCCATGTTCCCTGTGGGGACACAATCATTGCTGACCTGTTATGGAATATTTCACCTGCATGCCATTGTCAGGGACACTATGGTTCCATATATGCATGTGGTATGCTTGCTATGTGATTGCTGCACATCTGTCATTCTGTGTTATTGGGGATATCTATGCATGCGGTCTGACATGTTCCAGGATTGTGTGGACTATTACTACCCACATATGTTTTATAACAGTGACACAATAGCTTGTTTAGGGAATAGTTGCCAGCAGAACCAGCTCTCCCACCTCATCTGGCTATGTTACCAGGCCACATCACAAGTGGGACCCAACCTGGGGCCTCCTCATTTACTGGTCCAACACTACCTTCAGGTGGAACCACCTCAGGGGATGGTGTCCCCCCAACCAGGGGCACACACAGACATGATCCTGTCACCCGAGGTCAGGTCCAGGGTCTGTTCCTTAGGGGGGCTCCACAGAAACTTGTGGGATGTGCTACAGCACCTTGAGGCCCTCAGTACATAATCACAGGGTCCACATGCTACTCCTGCTCAGCCTCCAGGACAGGTACCTTCAGGACTATGAAACTGCTGTTGTGACTAGCAATGGGTGGGGGCCTTGTTCCCATTCTTTCCATATGGGGGCTCATGGGACTTCCATATCGCAGACCACACACACCATCCAGGGTGTTTACCCACCCCATGTGTCATATACCACCCCTGTAGGCTGTCCTCTATATCTACCAACCCAAACCACCTCCAAATATATACCTGCTATCCTTTCCCATATTCCTATTCCCTACCACAGACAAGGACAATGTGGTCCCAACAAGGGGTTCGCATGTGACATAACCGTCCATGTTGCACACACTTACAGCTGTATATATCTGTGTGTATTGCTATGTGTGATGTTCCCCTCACGCATAGCATGCAGCACTGTGGTGGTAATATAGGGGACATGTATTTACATATTATGCGTGTGTGTGTGTGTGTGTGTGTGTGTGTGTGTGTGTATATATATATATATATATATATACACACACATACATATATATATATACATACACACACACACACACACACACACACACACACACATATGCATATATGTCTACATATGGGTGTCTGTATACCTGTAGACACACGTAAATATTGACACACGTAAATATTTATTTATATATATATACACACATATATATATATATGCATACACACACACACACACATGCACGTATACATACCTATATATATGGGGCACATTCAGACATCAAGTCCACAATTTATAACTCTCCTTCCTGCACAACTGTACTGTTATGCCTTGCTACAACACAGACAGGTGCCACATATGGACACAGCCTAACATTAAGGGAGTATATATAGGGCCAGATTGCAGGTAAGCCTATTACACACCTATGGCATTTCAGCTTGCTACAATACATGTTAACTTGTGTGTCCTGTAAGTGGTGGGCTCTGGAACCCACATGTTCATCATTATGACATTACTTCCACCACCAGCTATTGGCCACAGTAATATACATGTTTTCCATTACACAACACACACTATGTTGGCCTACATCTTGTCAGTTAGTGCTGCTCTGCACAGTTGATGGGTAATGGCCCACTACCCACAGGGACAGACTATTGTCCATAGCAGTTGTTCAGCTGAACATCTCTCTCTCTCTCTCTCTCTCTCTCTCTCTCTCGCAGCATGCTGTGTAGTACTTCCAATTACCACTGTCATGGTAACCCTCTACTATAAATCCCTACATCATGTGGGTGTGGTCCTTTTACCTTTCCTGTATGGTGGACATCCTTCCTGTGTGTGGGCAGCAGTGTTACAGACAGCAGGTAGCAATACCTCTTACAAGAGAACTTGCACACTCAGGCCAGCTACATATTTGTATGAGGTTCCAGAACTACAGACAGTGTGAGAGTAGTGTTGTTGTATGCATCGTATAGTACCAGTGTTAGGGTTTGGATGTACATACTAGTTTAACATGGAATGCAGTCTGCCTGCATAGCTCTCAACTGTGAGCCTATCCACTTATTTATTTTTATTTATTTATTTACATTTGTTGACCGGGAGTGTCCGACTGGACATAGGTCCATTTTCAGCTGAGGCCCGGGGAGAAAAGATCCACAGTTAAAATAAACAGAGAGTAGTTACATTGGATTACATAGCAATTAACAATTTACCATAGCAATTGCTTAAAACATATTTACAGATGAACATAGTACATCAGTAGACAACTAGAATCTCTATCTGTGAAGTACATAACAGACATTAACAAATGTTACAATAAGACATTCCTGCTGTATAATAAGTACTAGGCTTATGAGCATCTGAGCTTACTATAATTAAGGTAGTTAGTGGAGTGGAAAGAAAGGTAGTGGTTGGATGGGGTGGGTGATATTAGAGTGGGAGTTGCAAGGGCATAGCCAGCATGTTTTTAGGTGCGCTTTTAGTAAAGTTTTGAAGTGGGTGCATGATGGTATGGAGGTAATTGTGGGTGGGAGGGAGTTCCATAATTTGGCTATGGTGCAAGAGAATAGTGCTTCACCAGCAGAGTTATTGGCTTTAATGATCTGCAAGTGATTTTTGTTGCTGGATCTTAGTGGTCTGGTGGTGTGATAGGGCTGGAGTAGATTCTGGAGTGATGGGACATTTAGTGGATGGTTTACTAGTTTGTGGGTGAGTGAGAGTTGATACCACTGAAGGAGGTGAGGGAGGTCAAGACAGCCCAGTTCACCAAGTGAGAGACAGTGGTGACTACGTTAGGATGCCCCTGTGGCGAATTTGGCAATTTTGTTGTAGCAGGTCTCTAGCTTGTTTAGATCGCATTGCCTTAGGTTGGTATATATTGGAGAGGCATAAAGTAGGGTGGAGATAAAGTGTGAATTTGCTATTGAAATCTCTGCTGCTTTGGTGAGACTTTGCTTATTTCTGTATAATGCTCATAGTTTTTTGTGGACTTTTTTTATGGTCATGGATATGTGAATGTCAAATGTTAGTTTATTGTCTATTTCCACTTCTAGCAATTTGATGTGTTCAGTTGGGTATATAGTGGTGTTGTCTTTTGCTGTGATGTTAAAGTGAGAGTTGTTTGGAGTATGTTTGGTGGGTTGGAAGATGAGTAGTTTAGTTTTGTTTGGGTTGAGTATAAATTGGGCATCGGATAACCAAGTTTTAACAGAGGAAAAGTCTTTGTGTGTGACGTGTTGCAGTTTGGGTAGGGACTAGGCTGAGCAGATGATGGTTGAGTCATCTGCGTATTGTATGAGTGTGCCATGTTTGGCTACTTGACAGCCAGAGGTGTGCCTTTTATGTTTTGTTAGTCCACCACAGGTCTTGTGTCAGATATATCACTGGCAGTGTGTGTGTGTGTGTGACTGTTATCAGTACATGGCTACATCCATTTGTGTTTCTGACTTCATATTCCTGACTAAGGGTATGTTGCAGACTATCCTGTAACACCAGCAACTTGCTAAGTGTATGGTAACACTATTTCACATATGGGCATGTGTTCAGGCCTCTGTCCTCCACCTGCATACCCAGGCTTTGTCCATATAACATGCACTCAGGGGTTGTTATGTAGTGGCGTGCGAGTATGTCATGCCGCCATTCCTGCCATCATTCCACTGCTGTTGTGGCCCCCACACATATTGTGGGTTTGGGTCCATATATGTGTGGGCTTCATCTGCACAATACATGTGTGCCCTTCCGCAGTCCAGAGGTCAGTGTATGTAACAGTGGTTTATGCACCTGTATGTCAGTCTATGGGGGGGATGCACCATAAATAACTTAGGCTGTTACAACAGGAGTAAGCTGCCTTAAGGTATCTGGATGTACATGACCATACAATTCACCTTGGGTAAATGCAGGCCTACTGCTTCCTGCCATACAGACTGTTTTGTTTGTCAGTGTGATTGAGATGGTTTCAGTTATGACTTGTTATGTAACAGATACATCCCATTGTGTCAACTGAAGTCTTTCCCCTAGGAATTGTGTACAGAGTGTAGTTAGAGGCTGCTGGACTATACATCTGCATTACTTACTGTTCATTGTTATCCTGAAGCCCAGTCTGTCTTTACTGTTGTACTACTTAAAGGCCTTGGCCTGGACAGCAACATATGTTATGCATTCCGGAATACTGTATTAAATGATCTGTTTGAGAGTAGTCTAAACCGCTATATGACATGGCGTATACAACTGTAATAGTAAACAGATAAAGCTTTATCATGTATGCAAACCTGTGTGATGTTATATCCTTTGACCTCTCTGTGGGTATATGTTTCAGGCAGCAATTATCTTTTTTTATGGGTGAATCATACAGTGTCCATTTGATAAGGTGGCAACTATAGGAATACTGGCTGTTCCGTATGGTGTGCACCCTCTAAATATGTATCTTCCTATACATATCTGTGTGTGTGTATGCGTAGTTACATATATATCTATATATACATATATATATATATATATATATATTTATATATATATATATATATACACATTATATATATATATATATATATATATATATATACACACACACACACACACACACACACACACACACATACATACATAGTGTATATATATATATATATATATATATATATATATATATATATATCTGCATATATGTGTGTGTGTATATGTATCTTAGGAATGTTTATTGCATCCACATTGTACATTCCCTATGGTAACCAGACTGTACTGCATGATATGTTATTGATACCAACCTGACATCATACAGGTGAAATGGATTACTTTTAACATCTTGTGCCCATGTTGTGTCAGATCCTGGTTATGGGACTTGCAACAGGTATTGTATTGCAGGGAAGACCTGTTTGGTGTGGGGGGTAGTAATAGCAATACGTACAAGACATATGTAGCTTGGGCCCCCTCACCCCCATTAATGGTCCCTGTGGTCATAAATGTATTTGTTATGTTATCTTTTATATCTATAGATATATATCTGTATATACATATATAGATATATATCTGTATATACATATATATATATATATATATATATATATATATATATATATATATATATATATATATATATATATATATATATACACATACATATATATATCTATTTATATATTTTTATATATATTTATATATATATTTAGATAGAAATATATGTACACACACGTGTTATTTTAACCTGATAGTAAATTTTGCTGACTGTAATGGAACTTTGTCACATTTTCTTCACCGAGGAGCTTTTCTTCCCGGGTCTCTGCTGAAAATGAGCCAAAAGCTCAGTCAGACTAACATGGTTAACAAATGTAAAAATAAATAAATACATCTACATGTTTAAATACAGTTCCTGTACTGTTGACTGACAGTGCTGGATGACATGTTTGTGAAAACATGAGGGTTATGTGTATCTGACATGGGTTAGTGGTAAATCACTTTGGCTATGGTGTGCTGGGTAATGGGTTTGAGCCTAGCAGAGGCTGCTTATTTTGTTGTTGGGCAGAACGAGGGCCGTTGGATACAGAGTAATTAAGGCACTTTTAAGCAGTTGTAAGCGGGTTTGCGTGGGTTTGAGCAGAGGTAAGCACTGCTAACTTCCAGTTACAGTTTCTTATACTGATTTAGCTTCTCAGTTACTTAACCTGTATAGGCATTGCTTACCCTCATGCAAACAAGCTTAAACCTGCTTACTGCTGCTTAAAAGTACTTACTCCCGCTTACCCCTGTGCTAATTTCTTTAAAAGAAATTAAAAAAGATTGACAGGAAAGTGGTGAAAAAGGGGCACAAACAGGGAAAGACAGTAGGGAATATAGCTAGGGATGTGCAGGAAGGGTGTAGGGAAGGTCCATAGCTGCCCATTTCTTCTACAGCAACAGCTGTATATATGCACTGAATTTGGAGAAATTTTTGGACACTCATACCCCTGAGAGAGGGGGAGGACAACAATAATATGTTGATAAGCCAATTAGACCAGATTACATGTGTCTAGTGGACATGTATGCGAAATGGTCAGCTATGAATGGGACAAATTTTTTTTTGGAACAGATTGCCCCCCTTTTTTTTTCAGGTGAGAGTGGGATGTTGGAGGGATAGTAGGTATATTTGGAAAGGTAGGCTGGGTAAGTTAACAGACAAGACAAACAAGACGCATACAGGGGCAGTATATGACACATGTGGGGGGTAAAGACCTTGATGGGAGGGGAAATCGGAAGCCCATGAGCCCCCTAGTGGAAACAGTGGGACTGAGGTCCCCACCCATGGGCAGTCACCACTGCACCTTCACAGCCCCAAAGGTGGATATGCTGGGGGCTGAGTAGTAGGGCCAGGCTGATCCTCTACTTGCAACACATGGCCCTCAAGCTGGCATAGCAGATCTCCGAACTCCATGCGGAGCTCGCTACGCACCATGACCTGGACCTGGCGACAGGTGATCCTGTCCAGGCCTGCTCCTGGGGGGGGGTGAGCCCCATCCCCTGAGACGGTTCCACCTGAAGATGGTACAGGACGAATGGACAATGAGGTCCCGGGTTGGGCCCCAGACGTGCTGGTGTCCGGTGCCACGGCCAGCTGAGGTGGGACAGGTGGGTCTGCCAGGATCGGCCTTCCCAAACGTGGTATGGTGTTTAAATTTTATCAACATATATGGGTAGTAATAGTAAACACATTCCAGGATTAGGTATAACTGCATGCATAGATATTCCCATTAACCCAAACACCAGATATGGAATAGTTGCACAGCAAACAGAACATATGCATATATGGAATGCCAGTGGTCATTACAACAGCATGCAGTTACATTGATGGCAGCATGCCAACAATATGGGAGTATTTCAATATGGCACATGCATAGAAACAAGTTAAAATAATTATCAAACAATAGGGCATATGTACCAACAGTAGAGTTAATTCGGCACATACCGATTGAGTTGTGTGTTTAGTTTATTGTTGCAGATATGGAGGCGGGGAGAGAAAGATGTCAATTAACAACTAGTATATTCCTGTAGTTCACATTACTTTCCTAGTCAGTGCTGTGATCTGTACATTACAGGTATTAGTACATTAACCTGTTGCTTTAGTTTGGACAGTGGTATGGCTGTCAACAACTATATACATGAACTGAGTTTTACCTGCAGTAAACACCTCAGTTTGGACAGTGGTATGGCTGTCGACAACTATATACATGAACTGAGTTTTACCTGCAGTATACACCTCTTACCTGGTATATATCTGCAGTATACACCTCTTACCTGGTATACCTGTGGAGGTATTGTTTGTTAGCAATACCTAACTGTTCTACACATACTCCCAGATTCCAGGTTGATGTTATGCACATACGTGTCCATCTCTTATTGCACACACTCTGGGCATGTCTTCTCCACAAACAGGTGAAACAGGACATATTTCGACTATTGCCCTTTTAAACCTTTAGTGACTTGTAGAATGACAGGCTTGTTTTATTTGACTTGTAGAATGACAGGTTTGTTTTATTTGACATTTTCCAAACATGTACAGGTCTGACAGTCAGTTATATGACATGAAATGCTGCTTACATGTCAGAAATTAACACAGTGATATGGCAGGGGGACAGGGTAACAGCTGGCAGATATAGGCCGATTAACTGGATATTCTGGGCATTTCTGTACACTTGTGGGGTATGATTCTGCATAGAGTTTACTACCACTCTCAGGATTCGAACCATGGCTGTGTCTGCTAAAAATAAAACACTGTCCATCACAGTTGAGTGTGCTATATAGATATTGCTGTTTATCTCTTGTCTGATTCTGTCTATAATTCTCCTGTGGTTTTACATTCTGACCTTGTAACCTCAACACTCTTATACAGGATTGCCCAAATAGTTGTATTATGTAGTACAGTGTGGGTGACAGTGATGAGTAATACCTTATTATTCAGAGCAACTGCAACACTAGCAATACCAGAGTAAACAGTACCAGTACAGGATATCAATCTTTTATTTTTAGGCACAGTGTTCGTATCTAACAGACCTGTGGGAGCAATGTTTGTTAGCACAACCTGAATGTTGCCACACAAATTACCAGTTTCCACATTACTATTATGAACATGCATCTCATTCTGTTACTGTGCACACTCTGGTCACAGCTTGACAACATGGGGGTGGAGATGGGACATAATTGGCTAATTACTCTGATAACATTTTGGGGAGTCGCTAGAGTGCCTAGTTTGTTCATATATATGTCTGACAATCAGTTGTATGTCTTGTTTGCTGCCTAAATGTCTGGGATCATCCCACTGATTTGCCAGGGGGGCAGGGTGACAAGCAGCAGATATGGGCCAATTTACTGGACATTCTGGACATATCTGTACAGTTGTGGGGTATGATTCTGCATACAGCCTACTACCATTCCCAGGATTCAAATCATGGCTGTGTGCAAAAAATATAACAGTTCACATCACAGTTTGTGCTACTTGGATTTTGTTGTCAGTCTTTTCACTGTTTTCTAAGTCTCTCTCAGTTATACTACATGACCTCTTGGGATTACAATAGTTATATACAGACATTCCTACATATTTTATTTATGTAGCACAGTGTGTGACAGTGCTAATACAACAGTACTATTAAGCGATTGCAACTCTACATTACTATATGATACCAGAGTAAACACATGCAGTCCAGCAGTTAGACCTTTATTGTCAGGATATTATGCTTTTATTTACATACAACCATAGGAGACTCTTCCTGCTCTACTCTCTGGTGTATGCAGTACATGCCTTAAACAATACAGGTTTTATACAGGCAATTACTAGGACAGTACATGCAAAAGTATTACTAACTTGCCTCGCGTCACAAATGCTGCAGTGTACAGGCATGGGCTTCCTGGTTTGCAGCCCGCTCACCTGCCACTGTGAAAGACATAAGAGGAATATTAAGCCATACCTATCCATAATATGCATGAGCTGGCAATTATTAAACAGGTACTGGACTGATACTTATACATGGCTGGGACAACCCCTGTCCTCCTAGCCTCTTGGATCCACTGATCCAAGAGATCCCCCTTTCTCCGTTTCAGGTCAGCATAGTGATTCCTGACCTGCTCACCAGTGCGGGTATGCCAGTAGCACTGTTTGAGGTCACGGGCGAGATGGTCCCAGGCTTCCGCCTTGTATCTGGAACCCTGGTAATGGCCCTGCAGCAGTCTCTGGTCA
>NC_056735.1:649883821-649905727 GCF_019279795.1 Protopterus annectens | reverse complement strand
AGGGATGCTGAAAAGGCTTGTCAGGGAAGGCTTCCCGATTGCCCTGGTTCTGGGACCCCCTGCCCCTAGGGCGACGCTACCATTGTTATTCCCACCTCTGCCTTGGTAGGAAACGACTCTGTGCGCCAGGCGAAGTCCCTTGAGATTGTTTACGGAACCACATCTTTCCACCCTTCTGGCCTTTGGGGTAAGGCCTGGAAGGAGTCGAAAACGGACTCCAACGTAATGGGCAGAAAGGGTCTTGCCATCAGTCTCGCACCTAGTCAGGGTTTCTTTCACTTGAGGACCAAAGAGAGATGATCCCTCAAAAGGAGTTCGTGAAAGACGCCTTGAAAGGGTCCTAGAATCATAGCCGCATCCAGTATGCCTGTAAGGCCACACCTGTCCCTGCGGCTCTGCTCGCCCATCGGCCGCGTAAGAAAGGAGGCGCATGGAGGAGTTGGATATGGAATTAGGGTAGCCAGCTGCGTGGTTCATCTTGTCTTGAAACCCGCAGCTGTAGGATTCTTAACATTTCACTCGCTTCCTTGATCAAGTCCCTTGAAGACGAGTGAAATGGCACAGGTAGTTCAGCGAACGCATGGTAAAAGTCGCTGAGGAGAACATCCGCCTCGCACCTATCCATGGACCTAGATTCCTTGTTAGGTGGATGGACAGGTACTGAAGGATCAGCCAGTTCCTTCTTTTGTGGCAGCAGCTACCACCATAGCATCCACAGAAACTCCTTTTGTTAAAAATTGCTTGTCTGCTGGGGCTGTGATGAACTTAGAGGGTCTCCTGGGAGTGGGGTCCACTGAATCAGGAGCCGCCCATGCCTTCTTAGCAACCACCTGCATGAGGGGGTCAAGGGGGGGACACCCAGGAGGTGGAAGGACGAGAGCCAACGCCTCAAGATACACAGATCTGCCCTCCGAAGGGTTGAGGGCTGGCCAATTTCCCCTCTGTTTCAGGATCTCCAGTATGTCTGCAAATGAGACATCTTCAGAAGGGGAACGGGGGGAACCCTCAGAATCATCCAAATCTGTGTCTGACGTGATAGACTCAGGTGAGTCAGTGTGTTTCCTCTTACACTTCCTCTTCCGAGGGGGCTCTTCTGCCAAATCAGGAGAGGCCTCGGAAGAGGATGAAATCCCCACAGGGGGCTCCTGAGGAGATGGCTCTCTGCGGTCCGGGATGAGGGAGTGAGTCGACTTACCCTGAGGCAGCATAGAGGGAGGGGCGGACGGAGCCGACTGTGGAGTAGAGCCAGGCTCTAACACACTCCGCATGACCTCGAATGCACCCCTGTCAGGCAGAGCCAGAGGTCCCCACTCCGAGGAGCTAAGAACCCCCCTCGGCACCGACAGTGATGGCTCGAGGCGATGTCGGAGCCGAACTCACCAGCGCCCGAAGCCCCGAGAGGGAGAGGGGGGTCGGACAAGGGTCCGATGCCACTCACCCCCTCGGAGCCGACGAGGGAAGTCCGGCGCCGAGATTCCTCCAAAGAAGAACGGAGCCGACGGAGCCAAGACAACTGTATCGGCTCGACGTAATCACAGTCTCGGTTCCGACGCGATTCGGCCCGAACTCAAGAGAGTGAAGGAGGAATATGTTGATGGACCGGGGCAGGCATCGACTGATGAGTCGGGCTCTGAAGCATCTGGGCTAGTGCCTCGGACATAAGTAGTCGACTCACTACCCTCTGAAGGTCATGATCCGACAGCCTCGATGACCTAGAGGAGTGAGACCTTTGGCCCGTTCAGACAGCAGGGGAGATCCTGGAGCCGAATGAACGGAGCCAAGAGATGGTGACCTGGACCTCTTCTAGTTGTCGGCCCGGGCGTCTGGTCGGAGCCGACACGGAATCTCAATGACCTACGGCTCAGGCCGGAGCCGAGGAGCCACAGAAACTGTGGACTGAGACTTATCGGCTCCAGCCGAGCCGATAAAGGCAAAGGTTGAGCAACCTGAGGTCTCGGCTCAGAAGCCGGAGTCAAGACCTCGATGCTTTAGAGGGCTTCCCTGTTGAAACAGACAGGGAATCCTCTGGCTTCAGTAAGCCTCTAAGAATTAATTTATTTTTCTTTCCTGCAGGACCCTGGGGCTGGAAGCCATGGCACACAGCACAGGAGTGCTGCAGGTGCAATGGCCCGAGACATTAGACACAGAAGTGTGAGCGTCTGTCAGAGACATTTTCTGACAGCACGCATCACACTTCTTGAATCCGGAGACCTTTGCTTCTTTAGACATTTTTGACTGACAGGTGTACACAAACACGCACACAAACACACAAGTTATACCCTGTCAGGAAAACACAATAAAATTAGTAGTAATACTAGTATTTAAAAGTACAATAAACTAGAATAAACTACAAAAAAAAAACACACACACTCCACTAGGGAAGGGAAGGCCTAAAGGCCCAATGGAAGAACCAAAGGTTCTTGGGGAAAGAAAAGGAAAATATTTAGGGTCGGGAATAAGTTTTGTAACCTACACTAACTAAGTAAGAATATTAACTTAAAAGGGGTTTTTAAAGGCTAATTTTTACAAGAAAAATAGCACTCACCAGGAACCGGTAGAAACAACCAACCTCGAAGCTGTAGCGGCAAACGAGATCTGAGGTAACTCTCGCCTAGCATTGTGGGATATAAGGGGAGCCTCGAGCCGGTGGAACCAACTCTCGAGCTTTTAGAGTGGCCGAGTCGAACCCATCCAGCAAGAATGAAGGCGAGATAGACAACTTAACATTCAATATTGTATCTCTGATAACTGATCTGTTAATTCTATATTTAATGACATACAGTGTATATAATTGAAAGTCAGGCTATTGTAAATATTGCATTTAGTTGCTTAAAATTATATTTTAAAATATTATGTAAATGTTATTTTAATTGAAAATAAAAACATTTTTGAGGTAAGTTATGTTACATACTTATATCATTACTAATGTATATATCTGAAGTACTCAACTTACACACTTTGAATGACAGTTCCTCAATGGTGTTATTAGTTAATGCAACCATTTCAGTCAACCAAGTCTTATTTTATCTTGAGTTTGAATCTGATGTTCTATATGTAACCAGTCACAAAATAATTTTTATGTCACAGCAGTACATTCTGCAACACTGCACAGAGGAACACTGATATCAATTAACATGGGGCGCTGGAACCATAAAGCAAGGAGGAGGGGGCACCCCCCACACTTTTACAGCTGCAAGACCTGTTGGGAAGAAGTGGAGTTTTCATGCTAATGTGGATTATCGCGCAATAAAGTATGACCCATTAATCACATGCTAACGCGGAAGTTAAACTAACTAAACTAGCTGGATGGAACTAACTAAACTAGCTGTAGCTGTGTTATAGGAGTTACACTGCTGCTGTTCTGGTCATGCCAGCAAAGAGGTTAACTAACTAAACTGGCTGTAGCTGTGTTACAGGAGATATGCTGCCACTATTCTGATCATGCTGGTAAGGAGAGTTTTGTTAGTACTGATAGTTGCCCTGATCATTGTTGCCATGCCTGCTGCCCAACTAGCTGTAACTGTGTGTGTTACAGGAGTTATTCTGCCATTGTTCCAGTCATGCCAGTAAGGAGAGCTTTGTTTGTTCTTTTATTTTATGTTGCCCCCCAGGTGCTGATAATTGTCCATTCATTGTTGCTATGCCTGCTGTCCAGTGCTGATATTGCTGCCAGAGAGTTTGTGTGTGTGTGTGTGTGTGTGTGTGTGTGTGTGTGTGTGTGTGCCTGCCAGAGAGTGTGTGTGTCTGCATCTGCCATTGAGTGGGTGGGTATGTGGGTGTCTGCATCTGCCAGTAAGTGGGTGGGTATCGGCATCTGCCAGTGAGATTGGGTGAGTGTCTGCATCTTCCAGTGAGTGGGTGGGTATCTAGGTGTCTGCACCTGCCAGTAAGTGGGTGTGTGTGTGTTTGCATCTACTAGTCGGTGTGTGTGTGTGTGTGTGTGTGTGTGTGTGTGTAAATGCCCCAGTTAGGTATACCTGGTGGTTAGTGTTACTCAGGCTCAAACCCTGTACCTTAGGTACAAGAAACAATTTCATGAATTCTCTACCCATACCACCACCTGTGATTCAAGGAGTTAAGTCCATAGCTTTGAACTGTCCCGATTTTCACAGAATATTTGACTCATACTTTTGTTCTGTTCCTCTTAAAATTTGTGGTTTTCTGACAAATCAGTGAGAACTGAATTCACTAAATAATGATAGCCCTTTAAGTTTCAGTCTTCCTGTTTTTTAGGAAATACATGGTAACACAAAACACTTTATTTTTGCAACTTTCTAAGATTATACAAGCAATATTTAAAATGTGTCCCTGGTTTTGGGCCTTTGCCCCCAAATACATTTTGGCTTTTTTCAGATATCTTGTTCTGCAAAGTTGAGAGATTTAGTTGAGTGTCAAGTGGATTTTACAAGGAGCTGAGAGCTTCAGGGAAGGTTGAGTTGTTTGCATTGTTAGTAGAAAACAGGTAGTATACTTGCTTTTAATGCAGAAAGCTGTGGGTCGTACTCCCACAATATATGATGGATTGCTGATACTGTACAGCGTTGTACTTTAAAGGGAGTAGATGCTGCAGTCCTATGAATGTCCTCCTTTGGAGGAGTTACTTAGTAACTATGAACCTGTTATCAATTTGCCATCCATTCAACATTGCAACATTACTAGCCTATCATTTTTAATGTAACACAGGCAATTTATTCTTCAAGGGCAACAGGTACTTTATTTGTAGATGAAACCATTAAATATAAAATTGTTTAGTTACAGATCCCTTTAATGTGGAATTATTTAGATGACTTCTGCAGAGGTAACTGGGAAAAGCCGAAAGACACAACAACTGATATTGGTGGATTGTAATGACAGAAGTTTGAGTGACCTTTTATGGTTGAAATTTTCTGAAATGTGTAGTTTATCATTATTGGTGCATACATTTTGTTTCATTGCTTACTAGAAGACTGTTCAAAACTACAAATTTAAAACTCATTCTATCAAGTGCAGCTGTATTATATAAGGAATATAATTTATTACAATCAGGTTAATACAATCAGGAAGGTGAATCAAAGAACGCATACATGTATGCATGGCCCTGAAAACGTGTAAGGAGCCTATGGTTTGAAAACAGCCCAGAGGTAAGCTTAGTCCTCCACTGGCCAGATGCAAAATGAATGTGGGTTTTCATGCCATTTCAATGAATGTAAGTTTCAAGGGCAGAGAAATTTACTGCTAATGCTAAGTCTGTTTTCAATGCAAGACAGTACTGTTTGTTTAGCAAATGGCTCAGGGTTTGTCTGAAACTCAAGTGTCTATCATTATTTAAGTTTTGCAATCCTCAAAATTTGCCAGAAAATCACACATATGAAGAACAGACCAAAAATATGACACAAAATCAGGGGCAGTCAAACATATGCTCTGATCTTTCAACCTCTTAGGACAAGAATCGGGGGGAAAGTGTGAAAGGCTCAAAATCATGGGCAAATTTTAAGCTTTACTCTTGTCACCAAAACAATGGATGAAGGTTAAAAGGTTAACACCACATTACCTTGACCTGACCAAGCCATTTGATGCAATCCCCTACTCAATTGTAGTACAAAAGATGAATAATGTAGGAGCAAACACATCACTAGCTATTTTGCCAACTTGCTCACATGATGCAGGAGATCAAAACAGGGGTAGAGACCTGTCACCAATGGAGTCCCACTGGGTTTGGTGCTGAGACTTTTTCTGTTTGGCATATAAATCTCAAAAGTAAAAGGAAATATCAAAGTGCTTTGGCTGACTAAGTCTGAGATGACTGCAAACTAGGAGCAGTTATTGAATCTCCAAATGATTTAGACATCATGCATGAAGGTTTGTCCCAAACAATGACTGGTGCCAGAATAATGAATTGAAAGTAAAATCCAAGAAACACATTATCATATCCTTTGGGAAGTCATCTACTCCAGGGAACTACCAAACTGACAATGCCCCCTGAGAACTGACCCAGTTGTTAGGCATTTGGGAACTTGTGTGTACAGTGACCTAACTTTTGACCATGTGCTCAGAGTCATAAGAAAGTCTTTCTATATTGCACAGCTTATAAACAAATTGATTGCAACAAGATCTAGAAATGTTATTGTTCTCCTTTACAATGCCCTTATTAGGTCAATCATTTTGTACAATGCCCACTTTGGCATGTATCCGTCCAGACCCATGCAACAACTGGAATACCCACAGAGATACCTTACTAAAAGGATACAAGTCCTAAACAATAGGTCTTGCATGGACCATCTCAAAGATTTATCACTATACTCAGTATCCTACAGAGTGCTTAGAGATGATGTGTCTGTCATACAAGGCCTCCTCCAACCTAATACAGATGGACCTACTGAACTTGAAGTCAAATGGCATCAGAAATACTCAGTCCAGGTATCTAAATTTAATGTTATGGTGAGATGGATAAATATCACAGAGACTATCACTGTTCCAGAACAGACTATCCATTCAAGTAAAACAAAACTCACCCCTCTCTATATTCAAATGTAACTTGGATCTAAGGATGAGTAATAGAAAATGTACTCCAGGATTGCCCCTCATGCCATTAATGGATAGAGGCAGTTCCTAAATGCTGCATCCGTTACATGGGTCCCCTCAAATTATCTATAGTATTATCACAGTTATTCTCACTAGGGCTAATATACAATTATGAGCCATGGGATAGGTAAGACCAATCAGGAAATGCTAATTCAAGCACCAAAAGGGAAATTGGCTAAGTTTAAAATGTCCTCCAAGTAAACCTATGTTGTGGTAGTAAATAGTTTTAAAAAGTTGACTTTTTTGGATCACTAATTGCTCCTCTCACCCCCCCCCCAAGTCTTCTACAGCTTCCAGTGCCTCTGTCACTTAATCATGCATGTTTGGAGATATTTATGTGTAAAGCTGTTAACCTTATGAGTGCAATAAGCCATCCCTGACCTCATGCCAAACATGGGAAAATGTCATATGAAAAGTACCTGAAATATCACCAGTGACCAGCATGAGCTGGAGTCGATGTGGAGCACATTATCTATCAATTTATCCATATATATATATATATATATATATATATATATATATATATATATATGTGTGTGTGTGTGTGTGTGTGTGTGTGTGTAAATTTTCACACCTAAAATGAGCAGTGAAGAAATAATAAATAAGTAATTATAGTCCATTTATCTGTATTTCATGCACAAAATGCAGTTCTCCACTGCGGCCATCATTGCCCACAGACTGGAGCATGCAAGATCTAATCTAGGTAGCAATTCCTTGTCATTTTTCCTGACATCTTTGAAGGGAGGACATAGCAGGTGAAGATAAGGACAGTGCTCAATTTACAAAGGACAGGTGGTATGAAGAAGAGGCATTGATATTTGTACACCTCCTCATAAACAATTGCAACCGATGGAACCAAAGATTACCGTGTGAGCTATAGGGGTCTCAGTACAATGCAGAGACTTGGAACAATTTGGCCAAGGCTGTCACCTGTGCTACAAGCACTCTGCATATATATGAACAATGTCAACACTACTACAGTGTCCTGAAATGGCAGAAAAGGTGACCTCCATCACCAATGGGAGGAATATTACAGGTGCCACTCATCACCTCAGTACTGTAAGTATATACCACCCATTACCTTGCAATACCATACTATGACATGAGAACACACAAAAGTGTTTATTATTGTTTTTTTCTCATGCATAGGCCTTGTAGATATTGAAGTAAATCAAGATACTCATCAGGAGAGTCTGCAATGCCTCAGGCATTCCTGACTGCAATGTCAGAACTGAACTGCTTTTACTGACAGGTTGTCAAGTAAGTAGGCATTAGACCACAACTGGTTGTCATGTAACTACATGAGTATGCATTTTCTAAACATGCAAACTCTACCTAACTTTACAATTTGCTCACATAGGTTTGAACTAGTCAATTGTTAGTTAAAGACTGATGAATGTGGGTTCAATCCTGGACAACAGAAAAGGTGTGTTGTATGCAGTTGACACTTCAGTACTGACCACCTGTAATAATACTTTAGAATAACAGGTAGTCCAGCCAAATACACTGTTATTTAACTATTATCCATAAACTACTTGTAAAATACTAACAGTTTATATAGAATGTTTGATAAGTGTGAGAGCCAGGGATATTTCAGCATTACTTTAATAGTAAATTATGGCTTCACACAATTTATTTCTGAATGAAAATAAGCTTAACAATGTATGTGGAATTTGTAATAACTGTGACATTAACATTATAGATATAATCATATATATATATATTAGATTGGGGGGTCCATGGGAGACAAGACTGGAGTACAGAGAATTGTTCTGGCAGTTATTTCTTGAAGCCACAAAATTGCCAGGTTTAAATGAACCAGTCTGCCTGGCCCCTGTTTTAAAGCACAGATCAGCAGTTATAGCATGTCATTTTCATTTAGCCCACTAGATGGCATTATCATGACTAATGAACTGCTTTCATTTTGTTTTTACTTTCATGAATATTTATGAGAATTTTAACATTTTTTTTGTATTTATAACATTTTTTTATTAATGGAACGCATTTTTATGTATTTATATCTCCTATTTATTGCTTTTAGATACAGAAATGTATATATTTTAAGGAAGGAGTATTGATTGTATATTTTGCACTTTTTGAATCTGTCAGTTAGCTTCTGATTGGTTGTTTTGCATTGTTGGTAGTATAAATGAGGCTAGATTTGTGAGGTATACATTCATCTGATGAAATCTTTATTCTGATGAAAATGCATTTTAATCTGTTGGGCATTTATGTGTGTACTGCTGCAGTGGCTCGTTTTATTTAGAGTGATTATTAAATGGATTTTCTTCTGCCTACTGGGTGTTGCTTCCATATATATGTTTTTTTATATATCTTTTGTCCAGGCTTTTTCTCGCTATCCTTCTAATGTTTTATTATTTTTTTATCTCTCATTGCATTACATTATTTATTACTGCTTCATCACAACCACCAGCACAGAAAGCTAGGCAAGCCACCCTTGTTGGCAGTGGCACTCAAGTACTTTTCCATAATTTCTGCTCAACCTAAACCACCTTATTCAGGTAGCCCTGACCTAGGGGCTGGTGAAGCGCTATCCGCTAGGAGTAGCATTAGTGGAGATGGAGACTGTGACACCCAATAGGAGCTGACAGGGCTGGTGGAGATTATGCAGAGTGCCCTTGGTGCCCACAGCAGATGTATGGAGAGAATCCTGCAGAAGATTGTAAAATTACTGCCCCATTTGGCACTGCCCCAGGTGTTGTAACAAGAGACATTGGTAACATTTCTGAGGGTGAGGACTAAATTCCTACTGTGTTCATACCAGACAAGGATGTGTTTCCTGAAAACCCATACCTAACCCCCCTCGTGGTTTTCCCTTCCCTCCTGTGTCTATCACCATCCCTGTCTATCATGTATGCCCTTGATCTCAGCCCCTGCTACTTACTCCTGTTATTCCTAAATACCTTCCCCAACCATCATCTCTCGCTTTCCTTAAAATAAAGAGCATTTGTCTTTTAAAAATATGCACATATTTAACTCTCAATTTTGCCTATGTGTGTGAGAATTACCCATTTTATTTGGTCAAATTGGTCATGCAACATTATTAAGTTATTGTCACACATCATTTATGATGTGAGTATCCAACTTTTCCAAATTATAGATATACAACCTTGCCTTGTGAAGAAATGGATAGGAATGTCCATTTCTGCATTATTCACCTAGTCTCCCACCCTCTGCTTGCTCCAGTTTTCATCTTTGTGCCATCATCCCCATGTCACACTTGTAATCTGATCTGATCTGCAAATACATGCGAGAGATGCAACTATATAGCCAAACTGGAGGCTGAGCTCTCTCAACATAGGACTGGCAAGACCAGACAGGAGGAGAAGGTAACCACACACACCACAAACCCAGTCTCACATAGTACTATCAAAACTTCAAATCATACACATAAATACACAAAGACATACTCAGAGGCTCTGATCAAAAATCTACCAAAACAGCAGAGGCCACCAAAGCAGACACCCAAACAACTGCCACCTCAGGACACAACACATTCAACGCATAGACCACATAGTCAGTGTGCCAAACAGTCACAGCTCTTAAGGCCAAACACAATGCCAGACACACTCGTCATTGGTGACTCCATAGTCAGACACACTGACGTCCTGCTCACCAGACTGAGTAAGGAGAAGGTCACAGTAAGCTGCCTGTCGGGCGCTAGAATCCGCCACATAACGCAAGCACTCAGGTCTCTCAACAGCAGGTACAAGTACGACTCTGTCATTGTCCACGCTGGTGTGAATGACCTGAGACGTACCTCCTTGGACTACATAAAAAGAGACATAGAGGAGCTCTCTGATTATGTAGCCCAGGCAAGTATGACCCTGACCTTGAGCAGTATCCTACCTTCACCAAGAATGATGCCACAATACAGTGACAAGATGATCAGCTTTAATAATTGGCTTAAACTCTGGTGTCATTCAAAGGGGATCCAATGTCTGTCTGCCTGGGATGACATGCTGGACAAGTCACGCTGCTTCACAAGGGACGGCTTGCACCTGTCACCCCTGGGCTTCCGGATATTGGCAAAGGCTCTTGCCACCCCCATAGTGCCTTTTTTAGGCAAGGCTCAAATTCTAAACCTACCACCCTAGTACACAAAAAAGGAAAAAAAACTAAGGGTAATGCTGCTCAATGCCAGAAGTCTCAACCTCAAGATGCACGCACTCGAGGCCCTTCTCAGTATGGAGAACATCGATGTCTGTGCTGTGACTGAAACCTGGTTCAAAGCTCCAGAGAGCACCCCGGCACTATCAGGTTTTACCTCATATCATGCGTTCCGGCCCCAAAATCCGGACAACACCAAGAAAGGAGGGGGGTGTCTATATTCATCAAGGACACCCACACCTCAAGGTTGGTGGCAACGCACGATGCATCGGAGACCATCCAGGTGCAATTAACCATAGGCAAGACTGCTCTGCAATTTGTAGCATGTTACAGGCCACCCTCTCAATCTCAGGAACCTCACATAGCTTTCCTGAAAACACTGGAGGGGATAAATGTATCTCCAAACACCATCATATTAGGTGACTTCAACTACCCAAATATAGACTGGGATCACTACTCAAGCCCCAACACTCTAGCCCAAAGGTTCCTAGAGTTCATAAACTCAAATGCCATGGAACAACTAGTCACCATCCCCACAAGAGGAGAAAACATACTAGATCTCATCATCACGAACATGGGGTCACAATGTTCAACACCGAAGTATACCTCGCTGGTGAGATCAGACCATAAACTAATCTCACTGGAAGTCCACATCCCCCACCGGAGATAAAAGACCACAGTGAAGAACTTCTCAAAAGCCGACTTCACACTTCTAAAGACTGGTGTGGTCTCCTTTAAGGCCCTGAGCCTGCGGAAACCATTACTCAAGCCGCTGAATCACTTACAAATGCCTTCTACCAGCACCTACAGGACTGCATGGATCAGGCAATCCCAAACAAAACAAAGACTCTTTGTACCAAAGGCAAGCATCCAGTCTGGTGGACCCCAGCCATAAACAAACTCTACAACAAAAGGAGGAAGCTACTACAAGATAGAGCAAAATCATTAAAAGGGAAAACACCTTTGATCATTATAAGTAAAAAACTAAGAGCTCTCATAAAATTATCCAAGGCAAATTTTGAGAGAAAAGTCGCTAAGGACTCAAAAGACAATCATAAGGCCTTCTTTAGCTATGTTAGAAACCTGGGAGGAAACTCCCAGATATGCTCAGAATTAGTTCAAAATGATGTAAAAATTACTGAACCTACAGACATTGCCAACATACTGGCTGACAGGTTCAGTGCAAACTCCCCCCCCCAAAAGGTGAGATATCTATACCAGAGGATTGTAACCTCACAAACATCTCAAACGCTCAGGTGAGAACTGCTCTCTCCAAGGCAAAAAACACAGCATCCATGGGACCAGATGGTGTCCCCGGATGTGTGCTCCACGAACTCAATGAGGAATTAAACCCACAGTTAGGGCAGCTGTTTAATCTTAGCCTCACCTCAGGATACGTGCCTAAGGAGTGGCGTACGGCAACTGTGGTCCCACTTCACAAAGGCGGTGCCTCCACTGACCCTGGAAATTACCATCCCATCAGCTTGACAAGCCTGATCTGCAAAGCTATGGAGAAGATCATAATGGAACTCATAAATAAAGACATAGGGGACTTGCAGACTTTGGATCCGACCCAGTTTGGCTTTGTCAAAGGCAGATCATGCCTTTTAAACTTGGTTGACTTTTTTGAAATAGTCACCAAGGCCATTGATGAGGGAAAGGCAGTCCACACAGCCTACCTTGACCTGGCAAAGGCTTTCGACACAATACCCCACTCAGGTATCATTGAAAAACTCATCAGCTTAAATGTAAACCCATACATCACAAGATGGGTCGCAAACTGGCTAAGTGACAGAACCCACAGGGTCAGAGTTGCTGGCGCCATGTCAGACTCAAAGCCTGTCACAAGTGGTATCCCACAGGGCTCTGTCCTGGGTCCACTCCTGTTCGGCATCTACTTTTCAGAAGTACAAGCAAACACAGGAGGAATATGGCTGACAAAATTTGCAGATGACTGCAAACTGGGCGCCATAGTTGAGAACACATCTGACACAGATATCCTTCAGAAGGGTCTTATAGAAACGGATAACTGGTGCCAGAGCCATGGCCTAAAGTTAAACGCCAAAAAATGCATAGTCATACCCTTTGGGAAAAACAAGGTTACCCCTAGCTACCATATAGGCGGCAACCCACTGAGCTCAGAAGAGGTTATCAGGGATCTGGGGACCCAGGTTGACAGTAACCTTTCATTTGACACTCACGTTGCCAAAGTAGTTAGGAAGACCTTCTACATTGCCCACCTGATCATGAAGGGATTCACATCTAGATCAAGGAAGTCATCGTCCCCCTGTACTCATCACTCATCAGACCAATGATTGAGTACAATGCCCCATTCGGAATGTATCTGACACGACACCTGCAGCAACTGGAAAGGCCCCAAAAATTCCTCACCAAAAGGATAAAGGGTCTCAAAAATATGTCCTATGCTGCCCGACTGAAGGAACTCCAGCTCTATTCAGTCGCTTACCGTCTGCTCAGAGGTGACCTGTGCCTGACATACCAGGCCATGTCCAACCCAGAATTAATGAACATGCTTCACCTCAAAAAATCTAGATCCCTCAGAACTAACAGGGCGGGAGACTTAAACTTTGACACGGTTATTAATAGGATGTGCTGGAGGGACAGATTCATCACCCAGAGACTCCCTATGCTGTGGAACAAAATCCCGGTACATGTGAGGCAGAGCACCTCGCTGGCTTTGTTCAAGAGAAATCTTGACCAATGGATGGGAGATCGCAGATATACCCCAGGGATTATCTCAGTGTCACTGCTTGACAGAGGCACAGCAAAATAATGGGCATAGTATCCTCCAAACTAAAGGGGTGGTGAAATCCACAAAACTCTGGGCTAGGCTTATAAATGCCCTTGGGCAGATAGCCTAGTATGAACCTATGAAAAATAGATGCACATATCACACATATGGTCATACTGGCTTAAAGATGGAAATCTTAGCATTTAAATGATGCTTGACCTCGAGCAGCAAAGCTTTCTGCTAGGTCTTATCTCATGGCAAAAACCCAAGAAAATAATCTGCCTGGGTTAAGACTTTGCCGGCAATCACACAACTAAGTTTGGCAGCATTGTGTGTTGGTAAATGTTTGTGGCAGAATGGAAGTAATCTCAGTGACTTCTCTTACTTGTTTTTGTTTTATTTGTTTATTCTGTACCTGATATTCCATACCTGATATAAGCAGTCCTTTCCAATGCACTCTGTCCATTGCTGTATGTAACTGTAAATGCAGGTGGAATTATATCACATTTTCTTTCCCAGTGTCACAGAGTTGGTCATTGATCTTGTACAATTACAATGATATTTGCAGACTGACATTGATGAGTGCAATATTGATTACCAGCTGTATGTATATCTTGTTATTATCCTGCATATTGTACACACATAGCAAACTGGCACTGTTGCACACATGAACGCAAGACTTAATGGCAACAATGCATGGGCATCACTCCACTGTGTCACAGCTGTCACTATCACCCAGTATCATCCTTTTCATACCTTTGTGATTTCCTTTCTGAACACTTCTTTCTCCTGCGGCTTCTCAGACACATGACAGTCCCAATCCTTTTGTGAATTCACCTGTTACTGCATTGCTGTGAGCATATCAGTTGTCCATCATGACTTCCATTCCAGTCGTGTGTTTAGCATCACTGTTACACTCATATATCATTCCCTACCATGGTAATTCATGTGAAACAAAGTATGTATTACTTCACAGACATGAACCTAAGACTTTTGAATACCACAACAAATTATTCATAGTACTTTCACAATTGTGTAAAGCTTTGCATCAAGCAGCACTGCTACCAATTCTTTGGTAATGGTAACTGATACTTCATCTATGGCAAAATCTGATGAGAATTTGACTTCAGAGGCAGTCATATGCTACTCCTTATGATAGTATGCTTAGCACTACTGCATGGCAGAAAATAGTGATATCAGTATGAGAAGATAGTTATTATTATAACAGGCTGGCTGGTTTAAGGTGCTCCTTATATAATGCTGGAACTATCAATACAGTATTTTGCAGATTCCAGACCATGTATTGCTAGTGTCCGTTTAACAACGCATATTGCTGATTCTTCCACATGTTTGTAACACCCCTTCAGCTGTATGCTTTTTGGAAAACTGTGATATAACTTATTTAGTGGTACCGGCAGCTAATGCACAGGTCTAGAGTGAGAATGTTAGATAGACAGGTGTTCAAATCTTGCAGCATGTGCCTCATATGAGTGTGTAAGAAAAAGACATTGGTGAAATGCAGAAATGGTTTACTTAACATGTGTGATATGAGATGATTTGATGGGTATAGGCCGTTGATCCTTTAAGTGCTGTACTTCTAAGTATGTATAATTTCATAAACTACATTTTTGGTATCTGCAGTTTTGTGCAACTAATAACACAAAGCAGCATCACTACTCAGTGGTGGGAAATAGTGATTCTCATTTCTCATGAGAATTTCCCTTTGACTGCATAGTTCTGCTGTCCACCATGGAATGAAGATTACAGATGATGTGCAGAAGAAGATAATAGTGATATAGGCCTGTGTGGACTATCAGACCTTCCACAGTTCATTGTAACCCTGATGGGATGGTCACATTTTCTGTAAGGAATGTTAAGGCTTGAGATCCACCACTTACTGTTGCCTTTTTCACAAAGCTCATGTCATTTGTCATCCTTTCATAATGTTGTCACACTCCTTTCAAATATGCAGTTTCTCACAACTGTTGTGCAAATAGTTCTGTGGCATCATTAGCAAATTCACATGACATGTGATCATGAATTAGGTAGGCAAGGTTCGGATCTATATTATAAAATTGACGGTTGAAAACATCGAACACCATATGGTCGATATCTTCAAACGTCGATCTTATAAAAAGACCCCAAAAAAAATAAAAAAGTACCTAAATGGGTTTAAGCAGGGGGGCAAGCACACCCTGCACCCCCCATGTGGGTGGCTGCACCCCCCACACCCCTCACTACTTAAATATACCAACTCTGAGACCGCACTACATTGCAGTAAATGGAAATCTCCCCTTATGGAGATTTCCGTTAACCTGTTCGAGATTCTGAGCGTTCGCTATTCTAATATTGACAATGTCAGATTCGACTTTGTCAGCTTTCGAGAATATAATATAGACCCGCAAGATTCAAATCCCATCCAAAATAGATTATAACATTGTATAAAATAATCGCTGATAGACAATATTGACTTAATGCGCTGATGCACTGTGATAAATTCTACTTGAATGAGATACTTTCAGTGGGGGTGTTGCTTGCTCTCCTATTTTACCATGGCTATATCCATTCCCACAAGCTGCTTATTACCTTCTTCTATATGTGTGATTTCTGACAGGTGTTATATAACTTGTTCTGTGGATTCATTAGCTAGTGCACTGCTCATTGAAATGTTAGGCAGAGTTCAAATCTATGCTGATCTCACATGTGAAACACTGATGGCTGTTATTACCATATGGTAATAATGATATGTAATTATAAAACTGTGGTATCCTACTATGTCCATCTGACAGATTCCATGCCTAACTGCCATCATGCACTGATTCATATATTAGATGCTGGCTTTCACTCACCACCTGTTTTATAAATATTTTGCTGTGCATTTTTCCATCTACTGTTTTAATTCTAAATGCACATACTTATTGTGTATTCATACCTCTTCTGAATATCTTCTGTTGTTGCATATTGTAGTCGTACCCATGAGTTTTCATCATCAATGTTAAAGGTTTCTGAAAACATGTAAGTACATTTTCTTTGCCTGATATCAAATTGTCTATTCCCCTAAAAGTTATTTGGCAGACACCTTTTTCTTCATTATTCTGTTACCATGCCTTGCTAATATCCTATTTTTGTGCATGTATCCTTAAACATTTAAGCTGTGAAGTGAAACCCAATTGTTTGCATTTTGTTTGTCTGATATTAAGTTGCCTATTCCCCTGAAATGCATTTGGCAGACATCTCTCTAGAGTATTCTATTAGTATGCATATATATTATATATATTATTTAAAAGAGTAATGGGTTCAAATACAGGTATGTGCAAATTGTTTACATGAACCCTAGCAATGTGTTGTGGAACTCAGCTCTGCTCCCAGAACCTCTGAAGCATGACATGCTACATATGGCAGCTTTTCAATGTCATCCCTAATTTTGTCACTTTTGTTGGTTTCATGTGTTACAGTCCCCACAATGTTAGTTATCCTGTCTTGTCTTAATAACATCTTCTATTCAAGAAGCACCATGGATTCTGATATGGACACAGCACCATAACAGCTCTTTACTCCCTCATGGATGACATCCTATCCAGTATGGACAAAGGCAACTGGCCAGGACCCAGCTTTATTGACCTCACAAAGGCCAATTGGCCATAACTTACTATTTGTCAAATTAACTGAAACAGACATTAGTGATGATGTATAACCTTGGTATTTAGCATTCCTCACCAATAGGTCCTTCAATGTGAAAGTTGTCAGTACCACCTCTAAAACAGCTCCTCTTATGAAGGGAGTCCACCAGGGTTGTACTTTATATCCTCTGCTATTTTCCATATTTATCAATAAACTCCCATCTGATCATCCGCAGATACCTCTAATTCTTTATGCAGATGACACGGTCATCTATGGGTCTATGTCAAATAATAAAACATCCACATTGTCAAATATCATTTCATTGACAATGCAGGCCATTAAACCATTTTGACTGAGCTCACATTATGGTAGGGATCAGGAAATTTGCCCTTTTCCCCACTCCAGTGCAACTTCAGAGTTGGTATATATAATTAGTGTGTGGCGTGCGGGGCTGGGGGGAGGGGGTTCAAAATACTGCACTGTTTATGAGGTGACATTCACAATGTGGCCATTCAATTATCTGACATAGACCCAGTCATCTACATGTCAAACAAATCCCATTCTTTTATGCAAACCCAACTCCAAGATGATCTCCATTTCCTCAACCTCTGGATAATATGTCAGATACCTCAAAGACAAAAGCAATGCTATTTGGAGCCAACCAAAAAAATAGTCAAAGCACCCAGCTTCCTTAATACTAAAGATGTTAATAATACCACCATAAAAACAACCACATCCTTCAAATACCTTGACATTTGGCTAGATCAATGCCTTAACTTTCAGCTACACATTCCAAACACATTCACAAATTTCAACACTACTGTTTTGGGTGAATCAAGCCATCACCTCTTCTGTCCAAGCCACCCAAACTGCCATAGGCAAAGGAATACTCTGAGCTCAACTCGAATATGGACAACCCATTATAGCTACAGTCTCAAAGAAAATGCCACCACCTTACAAACCATCTCCAGTAAAATCTGCTGGTTCATTACTAACTCCCCTAATAATGAACACTGCTGTCTCACTCTTGCCAAAGCTAAATGGCACCCGGTACATTTGAGAGTTCATCTCCTACTAGGATCAATAATTCCCTTAGCCTTTTCTCTTGAAACATCATCTCCTCTCACTCATAGACTTTTCACCAAGCACCCATATATAATCTCAGTGATATCTTTTATTCTCAACCCACCCTGTTAACTTCCAAAACTGAACTTTATTGCACTCTCCATGTATTCTCCATCCAAGCAGCTAAACTATGGGACTCCATTCCTCTCCTAATCCAAGAAGCCCAAAAAGTACTTGGACGTCACAAAAGTCAAGGAACACCTCTTCACCCAAAGTGCAGCTACACTCATGCAGGTCATGTTACATGAACCCTGCAGCGCTTTTACACCCCATTTATCCATATTTCATTCTTTTTTATCTCATCCTGTCATCCTCTTATTTACTGTCTCTCATTCATTCGACTTCCCTCTTCTCTTTGCAACTCTCTTACACTTCTGTTTTCTACTCCTCTTACGTCTGCATGCCTATCTCATATTTTGTCTGTCTTCTCCCCTAAGGTGTCATTTCCTGCATCTATTCATACTCCCCTCTTCTAATCTCTTCATTTCTCTCTATATAATGATATGCTGTTATTCCTGGATCATAAGCCGTCTCAGTCATTATAGTTGCATCTTACTTATAAAGCTCTTTTAAGCATAATTCCATTTTCCATCCATGTTTTAACATTGTAAACAGCTTCTCAAACTAAATTTTGTGGCATATTTTACTGCGTTGTAGGAGATATATATATATATATATATATATATATATATATATATATATATAAATATGTCCACTTTTTAATTTCGAAAGCTCAAAATCCCGAGTTTGAGATACCGAACTCAAAACATCGAGATTTTGGAATATCAAAATTAAAAAGTGCAAACAAAAAAAAACAATATTGTTGCAGGAGGGCAAGCCCCCTTGCACCCCCCACACCCCCTGAAACTTAAATATACCATCTCCGAGATTGCGCTACAGTGAAAAGAATGGTAAGCGGAACAGGGGCATTACCGTTCTCTTCACTGTAGCGGGATCTCAGAGTTGGTAAATTTAAGTAGGGGGATGTGGGGAGTGCAGGGGGGCTTGTCCCCTACAAAAACATTGTTTTAGTTATTTTATTTAATTTTTTTTTTTTTACTTTTTAATTTCGAGATTCCAAAATCTCGACTTTCTGGGATCAGTATTTTGAAAGTCGAGATTTTGGGCTTTCGAAATTAAAAAGTGGATCCATATATTTGTTTTTAGCATATCCTTGTATCTGTAAATATGTTTTGTTCATTTACTATCTGTTGCCATTCACCCAGACTGCGCCTGCAAATGGTCCACTAAGACCAGTGCTCTTCCCTGATAAACAAAGATAAATAAATAAAATAAATAATCTGTTAAATCTGCACATATTTGTGTTGTGCTCTGGAGACTTGCATCATGACTGCTTCATTGCCTAATGCCTACCTTTGTTAAGGGGTTTGTATATCAGACTTTTGTGTGGTACTTTTGGGTTGCCTGCACATGTGAAACATTTCACTGATTGTAGTCTTATGACCCCTTGCACTATGATTTCTGTAGAGTCTCACATTAACATTACAGTGTGGATATACTGGCATGTGGATTGTAGTGCTGCACTGGCCCACTTCAGAATAAACCATCTTCCATTTTTTTACATAAGATCATGGCATACTATGGGTGGATGGCTCGCACTCCACTGTTGTTAGATATTTATGTTTTGTTTAATCACCATACTGCTTTACTGCCATGCCCCATATCTCCCTGTACATAATTCTCACCTGCTTCACTTTATATACTATAAAAGGTTATATGGTGCTCTGCCTGACATTTGTGTTTGTCTGATATATTCTTTAAGACTGAAACTACTAATGACAAGCCTTTGCCATGTCTACCTCATACTCTTCAAAGCATGCATGTTTCTCTTAGACCTGTTATGTGATCCAGTATCACAATGTATAGAAGCACTATTTGCAAGCTGTTCCTAACTTTATGCCTTTGTCCCAATTCTTGCATTTAAAGTTTTGAGAGGTGCCTGTGTAGAATTCAAAACGTTTTACATGGCCATATTTTCCTACAACCATTTTTAATGATGAACAATTCCCTGACTACTTGCTTATGCAAATCCCTTTGCAAGGAATGTTCAACATCTCCATGATTTCTTGAATACTGTCATTCTTCTTTGCCTGTTGGTTGCAAGGCTTTCCCTTGCTCACAGTTTCTTGTTTCACTTATCTGATGCTATTGAGTGCTCATACACTCGCTTAAGATTATGCTGTTTGTCATGCTCAATTGTTTGTTTGTTTACACTGTGGCCATATATATGACCTTGCATTTGCTTACTATGATGTGGCTGCAAGCCTGTGTGAAACTATGTGTCGTGCTATGTGTTTTGGCTGTGTGCATATTTGATTAGCAATGCTACTCATCACACAAATGTGATCAATCATGTCAGTTTGAGTGCAACATGTACATGATATTAGTAAATCCCCAGGCTATTCTATGTACAGAATGTAATGTATGTAACATGCTTGAACTGAACTATAGTTAAGTGTAATCTGCTTATCTCTCACAATATACCTTTAACCTTATTAGCTGACACTAATGTAAAGCTGTGCAATTCACCTGAAGCTAAGATCATATCAATGTTCTCACAACACTGTATTGATATAATCAAATGTACCATCTTTGATGTTGTTTCCCCAGTGGTGATGAGGTTGAAAAGCATCCCATGACCTGTCCACTGACCTTCAAAAAAGGAATATATATATATATATATATATATATATATATATATATATATATATATATATATGTATATATACCCCCCCATGGTGATCATAACAATGTCAAATCACTTAGTCATGCAAACAGGTCACAAGACGAGCATGATGATGCCCACTTGTTCAAATACCCAGACTAACATCCCCCTTCTGGACCCATGTTTGCACTTGTTCCTATGTCTGCTCAGGTCAGGAGATTCAATGTTTGACATTGTTCAAATGACTGGGCATCAGCATTCTTGTCTTGCAATCTTCTGGTTGTGTGATTTAGTGACATGACATTGTTCTGATCATTAAAACCATAGGAAATCTATATATAAATAGACAGAAAAATAGATTGATAGATAGAGACATAGATCTTTATATATATAAATATATATATATATAGATGTAGTGCATGCAGTACATGCAAATGCAGAACATCCCATTTTTTTTAAAGCAGTGTAGTTTTATTAAATGCCCTACAGAGAACATCTGCATTATGGTGATACCTAAAACTATGTTTAAATGTGACTTAAAAAAAGTTGCAGTAAGATTTCCCACATACACAAATTTATACGTACTGCCATCCTGCTGTCTTTTCAACCATATCAGAGGACCATGGTCATTCTGCAATGTAAGCCCCCAGCCAAGAAAGTAATACTGTATTGAAGAGATTACCCATTTGATTGCCAAGCATTCCCTCTCAACAGTGGCATACTTGATTTCTTCCCCACTTAATCCTGGTAAAAAGGAACTTGTGGTTATTGCAGCAAGTTCAACAAGAGATTACTGGCCTGGAGAATTCACTTAAACAACAAGCCTCTGAACCTACCTTTAATTCTAAATTTGGTGAGATTAAACAAACACTTAGTAAAACCGAGGCAGAAACTATTGGCAGGAAAAATAAGAAACTTGAAAGGGACACAAATGATTTTGCCAGTGGTAATGTATATCAAATTCGGCACTTCCCTCATAAGGAGAAGTCTCAGTTTAGAAAAAAGAGACATATTGGGAAACCATCTTGCC